>NC_057801.1:678600042-678900042 GCF_018294505.1 Triticum aestivum | reverse complement strand
ATGGGGAGCAGACTTGTGACTGAAAACAGAAATTTTTATGTTCTTTCCAGTCCCCCAAGCACTTATGCAATTTTGAACTTTGGCACACACACCACAATGCAGAACCGTGTATGATGTGCATTGTAACAAGCAAAAAAATTGGAGTGTCATGGATGAGGAGGACGTCGGCTACGTTGTCGCTGCGGGCTGCTGAATTCGGATGGAGGGAGTATGGGAGGTGCAGCCGAGGGCTTACCTTGAGAGATGGAGAAAGCGCAGCAGCGTCCGGATGGCAGGCACCTCATAATTTCTGGCAGCTTCTTAGCGCACGTAGGGGCAGCCTCGATTCCACCTCTGCTCCAGCTCCTTCCTCAATCGACCACCTACTCCAGCTCCTTTTCAATCCGTCTTGAACCCCTTGGATATCTCACATGGATGGCTTGTAAGGCATATCCTGAAACTAAGCATCATCAATAAACTTTAGTACTATCTTAAATGGAGAATTATAGAGGTATACTCTACAGCAAAGTACCAACATGAAGTTGAGTAGTGGCTTTAGAGACAGATCTAAGACTTGTAAGCTCAGTAGTTGGTAAGAAACTCTCTTTTAGTTATTAGATAAAAGGTATGTAGACTTCTTAAGTTAGCAGGTGCTATCAGCTAGCACCATGGCCGTCTCTTCTTTTGCCCGTCAAACATGCTATGATATAGTACAAAATAAATATATATTTTATGAATATAGAATAAATAATGAGTGAGCAGAAGTGTTAAGCTTCATCAATCAAAAGCATACAACCCTCCAGCGAGTCCAGACCTGTCAATGTAAATGTATCAAATAATGTTACACATTTTGCATACCATTCTTTGTTCATCTCGACCTACACTACTTTGTAGCTTATTAAATTCCTATCCACCAAAATCTATCTATGACAATATCTAGCACTTAGTTGTTATATGACTTTTAAAAGCAGCTTGGCTAAGTCCTTAGCGGTGACGGTATGCAGTACTAAGAATATGGTGGAGTTCTTGAGTCCGTTGTCAGCTTCAACATTCAAAGTTGCGAACTGGCTCCAACCTCCGAGTCAGAACACATTGAGGATAAGCAGGCCTGCCACGAAATCTGCAGCACTGGCCGTGAGCGCGGGCGACCGGGTGTGAGCAATAAAAAAAATAGCAGCAGCATTTGTATACGTACCAAACAGCTCGCCATGCCTATGCAAAATTCAGCTAGCAGAAATAGCAAAATTCAGCTAGAAGTAGCAAGCTAGCAGTAAGAGAGCAGCAGTGCAGCACCACATCGTTGCTATCTCTCAAATTCTCCTTTTCACACCTGACTGAGCCCGTTTCACTCTTCTCTGCACCCATCTTCTCCCGACTGAAGACTACCAAAAAATTGCTCTGTTCCAGCCAAGTGCATTTAGAAGCCATCACAAATTGGTTCACAGAACAGATAAATGAAGGTTGCAATTGGTCCCTGCTGTCTTGAAGCTCCTGCGGCACAAAACAAATATCATTGCACTTTTGTACTAATTCGGAACAAAACAAATCAAGGGAACTATCATTTTCTGACAAAGATGAAGGGAACTATCCTAATCCTCCTCTGACAACGGCCAACAGCTTCCTCTGCCTGCAACCATTCACTTCCTATGCATGGACAACCGGTCGCCCGAAGCACATCACAGATGCCACACACGCCACACCCGACCAGATATGTACAGCCACCGCCTGTGTGTGATGCGAGAGGACAGCGGGGGATGTTGGAGAGAGAGGGAGCAGGAGATTGATGCGATGAGTGAGGGGAAGGCAGCTGCTAGACACCAGGAGCAGCTCCTAGCAGCGCGAGAGAGGGAGGCCTGGAGCAGAGGGAGGCGAGGAGGCGCAGGGAAGCGACCCGATGGCTGGCGCCTGGCGGCGGGGTGGCATTGGTGCGGCTGCTAGGGTTCGCAGGGGTCAGGGGGAAAATTACGCCTGCCTTCCTCATCGTCACCGGCGACCCCCGCCGCGTCGCCCGCCCCCGAATCCGCCTCCCCAACCCCTGACGCCGAAAGTAGCCGACGGTGGAAGGCCGCGGGTGTGGGGGCATTTGGTTGGGGGTAGGCGCGCCGGTGGGGTAGGTGTTGGCGGAGCACGACCATGGTAGGCGGTGGCGGTGGCGGCGACGGCGACGGGGGGCGGTCCGGCGGAGAGCGGCGACGGGGGGCCGGGGGGCGGCGGTGTGCGGCGACGGGGGTCGCGCCGGCGGCGTGCGGTGAGGCGGGGCGGGGAGGGGGTGGCGCGCTCGAGTGGAGATGGGATTGGGAGGCTGGGTCGTGCGGCTGGCTGTGTTTTTTTTTCTTTTCTCCGTAACTGTTCAGATTCGACTTATTAGGAGGACTGCGGGTTGAATAACTAAAACATCAGGGACTTTTTTGCAAAAACGCCGACGACGTACGGGCAGAAGCATTAGCTGCTTTATTAGTATATATATATATATATATATATAGGTAAAGAGGTAAAGATAAAGATAAAGACTTGTCTCGTCTTCAGCTCAAAAGCCCTTTTTATTTTTAACTAGCAAATGAGCGCGCTCTGGTCTCTCTAATTCCTCTGCCCGCTCCCGCTCGGCGGTGCCACTCCGGCCCTGCTGCACACTCCTTCGCTGGTAGCCGCTCCGGCTCCGGTGTCCACCTCTCCCGCCGGTAGCCGCTCCGGATCCGGCGTCCACTTCTCCCCACGTGTATGGCGTCGGGCTCGCGCAGTACCTCTTCTGTCTCTTCGGCGTTCGCCCTTTTGCGGCCCGTGGTTTCTGGACTGGGGCTCTAGGCTTCCCTGGGCTCGGTTGGCTCGTCGTCGGAGGCACGAGGGCCGGAGGGGCGGCCGGCGTTGCCCGCTTCGGGGCTCGTTGAGGGTTGGCGCCGCCCGGGGCCTTCGCACAAGGCCATGTGGCATCGGCGACGCGCTCTCCGGCGCCAGTAGGAGGCTGGCGCTCCTCGTAGATCTGCGTCGCCTACGTCTTCGGAGTTACGCCAAATCCCGCAGGATCTCCATGGTCTCTGCTTCCGGTGCTTTGAGGAGGGTCACCGGCGTCAGGATTGCTTGAATCCTCCGCTGTGCATCCGATGTGGTGGTGCTGGCCACGTCTCGTCCCAGTGCTTAGTGCCAGGCAGCCCCATTTCCGTGGAGGAGCTCCACCGCATTGTCATCGCCAGAGTTGCCAGCAGGGTGCCGGCACCGCGGCAGTCACCAGCGATTCGGATGAGGTTGACGGAGCCTAGGCAGAGCATGCTGCCGGCGCCGCCCTCACCAGTTGCGCCCAATCTCCCTCCTTTGGCTCCGGTGGCTGCGCCTACGTCGTCCCCATCTGAGATCTGTGTGCTGCAGAGGTCCGAAGGCATGGATGATCTTGAGCGCCGCTTGCAGCTTGCGGTGGTGATGTACGTGGGTCGGGCGAGGCCGCTGGTCTCCTGTGAGGAGGCGGCGGTGGCGATTGCCGAGCAGTTAGGCATCCCTAGGTTCAGATTCCCTGTTCACAAGTTCCACCCCGAGAATTTTCTGGTTGTCTTCGCTGCGCATCAGTTCCGGAACATGGCGCTGGCGGTCCCTTCGATCGAACACCAGGGTTTCAAGCTGTTCATTAAGCCTTGGCTCCGGCAGGCGCAAGCAACATCGAGACTGATGAGAGTGCAGATTGATGTCATGATTGAAGGGATGGCATCGCATGCGTGGTCACAGAGCACGGCGGCTGAAATTCTGGGCAGCGCCTGTTTGATCGAGAGCTTGGCACCAGAGACGGCAAGCAGGGAGGATCTTTCGCTATTCAAGTTGCGAGCTTGGTGCGTAGACCCTGAGGATGTGCCGGTGTTCCACAGACTCTGGGTGCCGGAGCCGTTGGAGTCGAGGCCGGACCCGGCGGCGAGGATGCCTTCCTTTCGCCAGCTCCTGGAGTACCCAACGCTAGTGCACATTGGGAGGATGCGTGACTTCTCTCCGCTGAAGCTCTGGAGAGGGAGGTCCGGCTCCGACGAGGGGAGTGGCCATAGTGGTTTACCAGACAGCTCACATGGTTCGTAGCTCGGTGGTGATTGGATGGTGCAGCCCTGGGCGCGCGGTGTTAGAGATGCCAGAGGTCCAGATCGCGAGCGGCGGTGCCAGTGGAGGGCCGGGAAGATCATACCGTGATGTTCTGGAAGGAAGGGTGGGGCCTTCCGAATGGAGGCTTCCGCACATGGCTGACGAGAAACGCGACGGTCACGTGGGCCATCGGGCGAGCTTTACGACCACGACTGAAAAGATTCTGAGGAGTTCAAACACACCGCGATCTCAGCTGGGTACGTTGGCCACTGGGAGGGCGACAGCTGGCGGACGGGATGCTTCGGATCCGCTGGCTACGGTTGGCGAGGAGGTCGCTGTCCCAACTAGTTTGGCTTTTGCAGCGGATCAGAATCGGGCTGCGGGACAGGAGCAAGGCACTTTGGTGCTGGTCCCAGGAGAGATAGTAGGGCAGGTGGTTTCCACCATCCAAGAGGCGTCGGGGAGAGTGGGGCCGCAAGTGGACGTCGCTTCGGTCAAAAAAGAGGCGGTGGGATCCGCGCGGACCGCCCACGTGGTGGTCTTGGAAGAAACGCTGCATGCCAGGCAGGATTCGGTGTGGACCGGTTCATCGCAGGCCCTACTTGTGCTGGCGGGCGACCAGGGGTTGGAGCCACAGAGGATCTCGGGCCAGCAGGTGGCGCAGGAGGGACACGAGCAGCGATCGCCCAATGGCTGGGCCCCAGTCGAGGATTTGATGCAGGCCAATGCGAAGGAGCTGCCAAGGGAGATGACCGAGGTGGTGCCCACCTCGATTGTGGTGGCCATGCAGATAGAAGGGGGAAGGGACGGCACTGTAGATGACATGACCACGTACGCTACAGGAACGGAACTGGAGCCGTTCGGAGTGCAAATTAGCACTGGAACTACTGGTTTGGAGCTACAGCCTGGGGACGCCAATTTGTCCAGCAAGGAGCAACTTGCGGTCAGCAACATAAGAGCCTTTTGTGCGGGGTTGCTTAAGAAGTTGCCCCCCCCATTGCTTAAAGAATTCGAGGGGCTGAGGGGCGTGAGGCCGGGACAGGATCCATTCACTCCTCGGCGCACTATCAGATCACTAGGGGTGGGGGTCCCTCGCAAGACTAAATCATCGTCGACAGAGGCAGTGCTGTTGAAGACACTGGGGTTCGACTGTGAGGATATTGTGGTATCGGAGGATGCACTTGGGCAGCTACGACAAGTGTTCGATTCGCCTTTGCAGGAGCAGCAGCTTCAGGCGATTGCGGCCATCTTTGGCAAGGCGATTCCTTTCAGCCTGGGGGGTGAGATGGAGAGCACCGAGCTGGCCGTGGCGTAGGGGTGTAGACGTGTACTGACATGGGAGACTCTACCTTCTGATGTCGTACAACGCTCTAGAACTGGTGTGTTGGAATGTAAGGGGTCTCAACAGCCCGGCCAAACGGAAAGCACTTAGGGAGTTTGTAGCTTCTATCCGTACTGCCATCATATGTATCCTTGAAACCAAACTTGAGGTGGTGGACCAATTTGTGATTATGCAATGTATGGGGCCGGCATACTACGTTTTTTTTACCTTCCTGCTTCGGGGACTCGTGGAGGGATTTTTGTTGCTTGGGATTCTACCAAAGTGCAGTTGACAAACTTTGTCAATGACACACATTGTATCACGGGTTACGTCACCCCCTTGGATGAGCCGGCTTGGTGGCTAACAGTGGTTTATGGGCCTCAGGAGGATGCGGAGAAGATCATGTTTCTGGAGGAGCTCACGGCTAGGCGTCAACTATGCCCTGGGCAATGGATCGCCATTGGGGATTTCAACATGATTTTGTATGCGCAAGACAAGAACAACGCCCTTCTAGATCGCAGGATGATGAGCAAATTCAAACGCTTCGTGGATGACAATGCGCTTAAGGAGCTTTTTCTTCATGGCCGCAGATTTACCTGGAGTAGCGAACGGGAGGTTCCTACTCTTACCAAAATTGATAGGCCTTTTGTTTCCATCGACTGGGAGCTGGCCCATCCGGAGTGCTTACTGCAAGCCCTTTCTACCTCCACTTCAGACCACTGCCCATTGTACCTGGCCATGGAAGGGCGCATACATTACAAGAGACGATTCCGGTTTGAGAAGTTTTGGGTGAAGCTAGATGGCTTTATGGACGTGGTAAAGGAGGCTTGGGTTTGTGATAGCGATACCACGGACCCCTTTCACAGGCTTGATGTATTGCTGAGGAACACGGCGCGAGCTTTGGATGCTTGGGGACAGAAAAAGGTCGGCAACATCAAGCTTTAGATTGCAGTGGCAAACCTTGTCATACTTCGGTTTGATTGCGCGCAAGAGAGCCGACTGTTATCGGAGGAGGAGCGAGCACTAAGGAGCAAGCTTAAGCATGTGGTGTTAGGGCTTGCCTCACTGGAAAGAACGATTGCGCGGCAAAGGTCCAGAATCACGTGGTTGCAGGAAGAAGATGCAAATTCGAAGTTGTTCCACCTGGTGGCTAATGGTAGGAGGATGAAGAATTTTATACCGGCTATTCATGTGGGAGGACAGGTAATTGCAGATCGGCAAGGCAAAGAGGAGGCTTTCTACACCGCATATAGAGAGCTGCTAGGAAAAGACGATGTGAGAGAGCACACATTGGACCTTAGAGAGTTAGGCATTCAGGCTGTTGATCTTGCGGAGCAGGATCTCATCTTTTCGGAGGAAGAAGTTTGGGGCATGGTGAAGGAGATGCCGTCAGACATGGCCCCGGGGCCTGATGGTTTCATTGGCATATTTTTCCAAAAGGCCTGGGAGATTATCAAAGGAGATCTGCTTGCGGCACTCCACAGTTTTATGCTGGGTAATGGTGTTGGGTTCGGGAGGCTCAACCAGACACTTATAACGCTAATTCCCAAGTCTGCTAAAGCTTGCTGCATCAATGATTTCAGACCGATCAGCCTGGTTCATAGCATGCCAAAGCTAGCATCTAAGCTGCTGGCTACAAGACTGAGACCGAGAATGGGGGAGCTGGTGCACATAAATCAATCGGCGTTCATTAAGGGCCGGAACATTCATGACAATTTTCTGCTAGTTCGACAAATGGCCCGAAGACTGCACAAACGTAAGGCCAAAGGGGTGCTTCTAAAGCTTGATATTTCGAGGGCTTTTGACTCGCTGTCCTGGCCTTTTCTATTCGAGGTTTTGTGCGCTAAAGGTTTTTCTGAGCGCTGGCTATCGAGGATTGCCACATTACTCACCTCGGCGAGTTCTAGAGTGCTAGTGAATGGTTCTGTTGGACCCAAATTAACGCACGCAAAGGGGTTGAGGCAAGGAGACTCGATCTCGCCGTTGCTTTTCGTCATCGCCATGGATGTGCTAACGGAGATTGTGATCAAAGCGCATGAGGCTAAGGTGTTGTGCCGCATGAATGGATGTAGCCCATTGCATCGGCTATCTCTCTATGCGGATGACGTGGTGTTTTTCATCAAGCCCACTATTTCCGATCTGCTATTTGTCAAGGAAATGCTTGGGATTTTTGGAGAAGCTTCGGGCTTGAGAATCAACTACAACAAATCTGCGACTATTATGATCAGGGCGGATGTTGGTGATGAGCAGCTAGTGAAGGAGGCATTACCGTGGAAGATGGAGACCTTTCCATGCAAATACTTGGGTTTACAACTTAGTATAAAGCAGCTTAAAAGGTCGGAGTGGCAACCGGTGGTGGACGCGGCACTTCGTATTCTACCAAGATGGCAAAGAGGGTTTGTAACCAGGCCTGGAAGATTGATTCTGGTCAACCAGGTGATGAGAGCTCGGCCGACACATCATCTGATTGTGGCAGAGGCCCCAAAGTGGGCTATTGAGCGAGTGGACAAGGGGTGCAGAGCATTCTTCTAGGCTGGGACGGTGGAGATCCATGGGGGTCGGTGCTTGGTATCTTGGCAGCGAGTTTGTCGACCCAAACAACTTGGAGGATTAGGAGTCATTGATTTGTGCAAACAAGGGATTGCCCTGAGAATGAGGTGGGAGTGGTTATCCAGGACTGATGACTTGAGACCATGGCAAGGACTGAACTGGACACCGGACAAACAAGCTGCCGCAGCTTTCGCTAGTCTCGTGAAGTGGCAGGTGGGAGAGGGAACAAAGGTGTTGTTCTGGAAAGACAGGTGGATCAGTGGGGCCACGATTGGTGAGATTGCACCGCTGGTTTATCGAAGGGTCAGAACGCAAACCATCAATAGAAGATGTGTGAAAGATGCGTTATGGTTACATAGATGGATGGACAACATTGTGGGCCAGCTATGCACAGATGGTCTGGCTCAGTTTATCCAGTTGTGGGAGATCCTGATCTACATACAGTTGGAGCATGGGTCCGTAGACAAGCCAATTTGGTCTTGGAGCCGTGAAGGAGTCTACACGGCTTCTTCGGCTTATAAGATGCTTTGCATGGGAGTGATCCGGTTTAGAGCTTATGCTGCTATTTGGAAATGTTGGGCGCCACTCGTCTGCAAGATTTTCATGTGGTTAGCGGTGCAATACAGGTTATGGACGGCGGATAGACGCTTTAGACATGGGCTACAGGACCAAAGATCGCATTGTTATCTTTGCGAATAGGAGGACACCGTGGACCACATTACCATGCAATGTGTGTTTGCGCGGCAGGTGTGGTACCTTTGCTTCTGCAGAATGAGAATCAAACCGGATTTTTGCCCAACGCAGCTTTCCACAATTGGTGATTAGTGGAATACGACAAGGAAGGTTATGCCGAAAGGGAGACGGAAGGGTTTTGATTCAGTGGTCACGTCAATATGTTGGAACATATGGAAGCAACGCAATGGCAGGGGTTTTGGGAGGAATGATACGAGAAATGTAAATGAAACTGTGGACTTGATCTGGCAAGAGCTAGATATGTGGTCTAGAGTAGGAGCTTCAGGAGTCTCTACGTGGTGTGAGTAGTAGGGTTGAGTTAGGATGAGTGGAGGGTCTGGGGGATGTGCTCCTTGGGGGGCCAACTACCTACCGTGTAATATCTCATACATAACTTTCTCTCCTTCTATAAAGCTATGGTACGCCTTTGGCGTACCCTCGAAAAAAATTTAACTAGCAAAAGAGCCCGTGCGTTGCAACGGGAGAGAAAACATAACACACGCACTCTTAACCCAACAACATCACCCAAGACCACAATAGGTCCATCTCCTTTATTTTTGCAAGGCATCATATTTGTGTTGCCGCTTATCCTCCTTCTCACCCTCGCCGGTGATGGCCTCGGTGTTCACACAAAACAAACAAACAAACGTGTTTGAATATGTTTAATCCTAAGGCGTCTCTCTCTCCCTCTCTCTCCCTCCCTCCCTCCCTCCCCCCTCTCTCTCTCCCTCCCTCCCTCCCTCCCTCCCTCCCTCTCTCTCTCTCTCTCTCTCTCTCTCTCTCGCTTTCTCTCACTCTCGCGATGAGAAATCTGTTGTTTTCCCCTGCGAAATTTTTCAGAGGTATGCATGTGTAGTTATTTATGTTTTCTTTTCCCTATTTGTTATAGTGGGGTGCTTATTTACAATCCGGGTCGCCGCCGGTACGAAAGGAAAATGGATCTTACGCTATAAATTATAAGTTTGCTCCCAAAACAATATTTTAAAAATATTTAACAGGTAAAATTAACATCATATTTAGATTCCACATATTTTTCTAATAAAATTTCATATATAATATGTTAAAATCGAAGTTGCGGTTTAAAAGATATGGATAATTCAGAAAATCATTTATTGACTTAAATATATTCCAAAATAATATTTAAAAATACTTAACAGGTGAAAATAATCTCATATTCATATTCTACATATTTCTCTAATCAAATTTCATATATAACATGTTCAAATCGGAGTTACAATTTAAAAGATATGGATGATTTAAAAAAACATTGTTTGACTTAAATATGATCCGCGGATGAATTACCTAAAACATAAGGGGGGGGGGGGGTTCGAAAAATGTAAAATAACGTTTCGGGTGTGACTTAAATTCGGACTGCGGGTTGTTCTGAACCTCCCCAAGCTTCTAAAAATCCTCAAATTCAGCTTCCAAACGCAGCTTCTAACTCCAAGTGGCGATTTCAGAAACGTTCGGCACCATAGTAGCTTTTCCCAGCAAGGCAGCCCAGCTGGGGAGGCTGCTGGCCGGCTGGAAGCAGCCCAGTTTAGCCTAGGGTTTACGACATTGGAGAGGGGGCTCAATCGAGGTGACCACTGGCCGACAGCGGGGTGGAGCTGGCCGTCGGGGTGGGGATGCTGCGTCGGGGTGACGTCCTGGAAGGGAACTGGGGGGTAATGGCCCTGGAAGTGCTGGGTCTCATGGTGGAGGAGAGCGCCGGCCGACGACGGGGTGGAGCCGGCCCTGGCGGCGGCGGGAGGGTTAGGTCGAGGGAGTGCAGGGCTCCTGCTGAAACGTTTTCTTTCGCGGTGGCATCCTCCTTGCTCATGCCCTTTGGATCTCGATCGTGCACCTCTAAATGAGTGGCCTAGTCTTTTTCGGTGTACTTGTCTCGTCTTCAGCTCAAAAGCCCTTTTTATTTTTAATACATGTCTCATTCATAAACCAAAGAGTAACGTACAAGTGACGTAGACATCCACTTGACGAACTACTAGAAAGACAACAAAACACTGCCAATAGCCTAAATGACTCTCATCCAGAAAAATAAAATCAAGACCGATGAATCCCTTAAGCTCGATGTCAACATCGTCACCCGCCTCCGCCACCACCACGGCAGTCAAAGAAAAGGAGGACATCACACCTCTTTACCTGAGCTCAACGCGGATTCATCACTGATATGTAGCCTTTTGAACCACCAAAGTAGCTCGTCAAAAGCGAAGAAATCGTCATTGAAAGAATCCGTCCAGGCAGAACCCTCGTAACGTCATCGAACTTCAGATCTGGCACTCCTGCGCAACGACATCGGAGGAGAAAACCTGACTCACCAAGCTTCAACCACGAACCCACCGTCTTCCAGCTGCCGCCAACGTAGATAACCGGCAACACCCGCTCCTTAACAACCTCCCATGCTCTACACCGATGCCAGAGCCCGAGGACACAAGCTCACCAAAAGGATACCTTCGTCGTCATGCCATCCCGACTTGAAAATACTAGTTTTCAAATCCATAAGCGACCATAGAGCAGAACGCCTCATCGAGGAAGGATCTGGAGCTACTTTATTCTGCACTATGTTGCTGAAGCTAGGACACAGAGTGACCCAAAACCTAAGCTACCAGGGCCCTAAAATCTAAAACTACACGATCCGTGTGCGGGGATCCGACGTCTCCCCTGCAACGACAAATGCGACCCCCACCACCACCACCACCGACGCCCGAGAGGTTGTCGGTGGAGGTGAGCCGTGGAAGGACGATGTCAGAAAGCTAGTTTCTCTTGGCGAGATCACCTTTCCTTTCTTTCTTGGTGAAAGTGCAACTATCCCTAGGTGGTTTTGGTAATTCGTAACAACATATATCTCATTGAGCTAATGCTATTCCAAGAAAAATATTCCAGGAAAGCTCAATGAATGGCATGGCATGGATGATGAAAGTGGATCCCTCAAAATATCAAGGACAAAGGATTGGCTCAAGTTCAAAAGCTCAAGACTCTTCGTTTTACATTTTAGTGATCCAAGATCACATTGAGTCTATAGGAAAAGCCAATACTATCAAGGAGGGATGAGGTGTTGCTTAATGAGCCTCTTGCTTCATGTGCTTAGTGATATGCTCCAAATACCCTCAACTACTTTCTCACATCCTCATATGACCTAAACCTAAAGTCAAAATCGATCACACCGATTCATTCTATCCGGCGCCACCGAGTTCAAATGTCATAGCCACTTCCACAAACCCTAGGCAAATCGGTCTCACTGATAGGGATCTCGGTCTCACCGAGATGGGATTGTAATCTCTCTATTTCCCTTTGTAACGTTTCGGTCTAATCGAAGTGAGCGATCGGTCCCACCGAGATTGCAATGTAAACTCCCTGTTTCCCTTTCGTAACATTTCGGTCTCACCGAAATGAGCGAATCGGTCCCACCGAGTTTACCTGACAAACTCTCTGGTTAGCTTATTACCAAAATCGGTCTCACCGAGTTTGTGTAATTGGTCTGACCGAGATTACGTTATGCCCTAACCCTAATCATATCGGTCCTACCGAGTTGCATGTCGGTCCCACCGAAAATCCTAACGGTCACTAGGTTTACTAAATCGGTCCGACCGAGTCTGTTGAATCGGTCCCACCGAGTTTGGTAAATTGTGTGTAACGGTTAGTTTTTGTGTGGAGGCTATATATACCCATCCACCTCCTATTTATTCATGGAGAGAGCCATCAGAACAAACCTACACTTCCAACTTACCAGTTTTGAGAGAGAACTACCTACTCATGTGTTGAGGCCAAGATATTCCATTCCTACCATATGAATCTTGATCTCTGGCCTTCCCCAAGTTGCTTTCCACTCAAATCTTCTTTCCACCAGATCCAAATCCTATGAGAGAGAGTTGAGTGTTGGGGAGACTATCATGTGAAGCACAAGAGCAAGGAGTTCATCATCAACGCACCATTTGTTACTTCTTGGAGAGTGGTGTCTCCTAGATTGGCTAGGTGTCACTTGGGAGCCTCCGACAAGATTGTGGAGTTGAACCAAGGAGTTTGTAAGGGCAAGGAGATCGCCTACTTCGTGAAGAGCTACCGCTAGTGAGGCAAGTCCTTCGTGGGCGACAACCATAGTGGGATAGACAAGGTTGCTTCTTCGTGGACCCTTCGTGGGTGGAGCCCTCCGTGGACTCGCGCAACCGTTACCCTTCGTGGGTTGAAGTCTCCATCAATGTGGATGTACGATAGCACCACCTATCAGAACCACGACAAAAACATCTGTGTCTCCAATTGCGTTTGAATCCTCCAAAACCTTCCCTTTACTTTCTTGCAAGTTGCATGCTTTAATTTCCGCTGCCTATATACTCTTTGCATGCTTGCTTGAATTGTGTGATGATTGCTTGACTTGTCCAAAGATTGCTAAAATCTGCCAAACTCTAAAATTGGGAAAAGGTTAAGTTTTTAATTGGTCAAGTAGTCTAATCACCACCCTCTAGACATACTTCAAGGTCCTACAAGTGGTATCAGAGCCTTGGTCTCCATTTGCTTTGATTTCCATAGCTTTTGGTGGTCATAGCCTTGGTTTCACAACCTAGGAGAGTATGGCGTCTAGCGAGGGAAATTATCACCGTAGAGGTCCTTACTTTGATGGCACTAATTTTGCTAGTTGGAAGCATACGTTGAAAATGCATATTCTTGGACATAACCCCATCGTTTGGGCTATTGTGTGTATTGGTTTGCAAGGTGAATTCTTTGATGGAAGAGAACCAAACCGTGAAGCTAGTGTGGATGAATTGAAGATGCTGCAATACAACGCTCAAGCTTGTGATATCCTCTTCAATGGCTTGTGCCCCGAAGAATTCAAAAAAATCAGCCGTCTTGAGAATGCAAAGGAAATTTGGGACACTTTGATTGATATGCATGAAGGTACCGACTCCGTCAAGGAATCCAAGTTGGATGTGCTCCAAAGTCAGCTTCACAAGTTCAAAATGAAGGATGGTGAAGGTGTCGCTGAAATGTACTCTAGGCTTGCTCTTATCACAAATGAGATTGCCGGCTTAGGAAGTGAAGAGATGACCGACAGATTCATCATCAAGAAGATCCTAAGAGCATTGTATGGAAAATATGATACCGTGTGCACATTGATTCAAATGATGCCCAATTACAAGAATCTCAAGCCAACGGAGGTCATTGGTAGAATTGTTGCTCATGAGATGTCACTCAAGGATAAGGAGGAACTTCACAACAAGTCAAGTGGTGCTTACAAAGCCTCATGTGAAGCCCCCACATCATCAAGTGAGAAACAAACCTTCAATGAAGAATTGAGCTTAATGGTGAAGAATTTCAACAAATTCTACAAGAGTAGAAGCAAAGAAAGAAGCTCTAAGTCAAGGTCCTACAATGACAAAAGATCTACTAGTCGAGAGCGAATTGCTACAATTGTGGGAGACCGGACACTATTCCAATGAGTGTACGGCACCCTACAAAAGAAGAAAAGATTCTCCTAAGAGAAGAAGTAGAAGAGAAGAATCACCACCAAGAGAGAGAAGGAGTAGAGATGATCGTTATGAACGAAGAACATCCCGGAGAAGCAAGGATCTGGAAAGGAAGGACAAGTCATCAAAGAGCTACATAAAACAAAGACATCAAGCTCATGTTGGTGAATGGGTATCCGGTTCCGACTCTGAACATCACTCCCAGAGAAGCTATCACTCCGACTCCGAATACACTCAAGATGAAGGTGTTGCCGGTCTAGCACTTGTGTCAACCAACTCCTACGACATATTTGAATCACCAAATGAAGGAATTGGAAGATGCTTCATGGCCAAAGGCCCTAAGGTAACTCATCCCGAGTATGTTGATTTTAATAGTGATGAAGATGACTTGCTAGGTGATGATGATTTACTTATTGACAACTCTAGTGATGAATACTATGATGAAACGTCAATTAATCATGCTAATCAAGATAAAATGAATGACAATGATAAGGAGAAGATTGAGCTTCTAACTAAAGAACTAAACACTCTTAAGTTAGCTCATGAAACTATCTTAGGGGATCATCGAGAACTTTTGAGGACTCATGAGAAGTTACGCTTTGAAAAGCTCAATCTTGAGCAAGAGCATGAGTTCTTGAAGGCAATCAATCTTCGCAAGAAAAGTTCTTCTTATATTGCCAAGCGTTTACTCTTATCTACTTACATACCTCAAGTCAAGTCTAGTAACAAGAACAAGAAAGATTCTTCCTCTAGTAGTAGCAATAACAATGCTAAATCCAATATTGTTGCTTCTAGTAGTTCTCTTGATTCCACTAATGATTCTCTTAGCCAAGTTACACTTGAGCAAGAAAATAGCTTATTGAAGGGAATTATAGAGAAAGGTGTATACAAGAGCCTTGCCGGGAGTAAGCAATTTGAGGAAATTGTACGCAAGCAAGGAAGGCACCGGAAGAATCAAGGTGTTGGTTTTGAACGAAAGTTCAATGCCAATGGAGTTGAGTGGGAAGAAGATCAATACCCCAAGACGAAGTTTGTTCCTCAACAAGATAAGTATGATCCTACTTCCTTCAAGGGAACACAAGCACAAGATGATCTTCCACCACAAGACCACAAGAACAAAGGCAAGGACAAGCTTCAAGAGGAGATTGATGCATTTGAAGAAGCACCTAAGGCCTTGGTCAAGTGGGTTCCCAAGACTACGTCAAGTTCTACTTCATCAAGCACAACTACTGCACCAAGGATTCCCATCAAGATGATGTGGATCCCGAAGAAGAAGAACTAGAGAGTTCTTGAGGGTGACTCCGCCAACATTCTTCACTCATATCATTATGGCAAGGACAAGTGCAACCATCTTCCATATCTTGCACTAGTTCAAGGAGTCACAAACCCTCATGTTGGTAAGGCAAGGGACAAGGTAACCTAATGTTTTCATGGACATCATTTTGTGTGTGCATCACTCTATGTTTGTGGATATTCTTGTTTGTTCCTTGTGGGACTAACCCGTGTAGGTATTGAAAGTGCAACTCACTCCAAAGGATTGCTCCAAATGATCTACATCAACATTGAACATCCACATCTTCAACACCTACATGAAGTCATCATCGACAAAACCCAAGGTTAGTTTATCCCTCTAAGGGGGGATCTCACATCTAGGGGGAGCTTAACTCTATGAATTGAGTCAAAGCAACTCCAATGATGTGAACACATAAATGCTTTATGTAAATGTGGTAACCCCACTTGAGCTTAAACGATGAGTATGACCTATGATCAAATGTTCTCATTTGACTCCTAAGTCAATATACTCATATATAGATGACCTAGTCATCGCCAATTGCTTGATAGATGCTAGAATTGGTTGTGCATGCTTTGTCACATATTTCATTTGTCATTTTATTGTGTGAGCATGTTGGAAGCATATTTTACTCATTCGAGGACATCCACTTGTTGTTTTGATTGATTGGCTTCTTTTTCTTTGGCCAAGTGGATGGACAAGAATGCCTAAGAACCTTCTCTAGCTATCTATGCTTTTCTCGTCTCAAACTCTATTCATGCTACATCACAAAATTTGATCAAGTCAGATTCGAACCACTCTGTGTGAGGAGCATTCGGAGTCCCCGATTCGTCATAGACTTAAACTTCCAAAACTTCTTTGTGATTTTCGGTCTGACCGATTCCTCCATTTCGGTCCTACCGAGATCACTAAGTCGATCTAGGTTTTCAATCTCGGTGCAACCGATTTGAACTTTCTGGTCACACCGAGTTGCCGTAACTGTTAACAGTTATGCATCTCGGTGCCACCGAGTTGTTCCACTCGGTCACACCGACAGTGTCGGGCTATATATACTCATGGGCAAATTTTGGAAAACTTTCTCCGAAACTCCTCGCCCGCGCATAGCTCGCTTTGCCTACTAGGTCTATGGATTGTCGACTTCGTCGCCAGCCGCCTCCTGTCGCTGGTCTCCGCCGCCGTCAACGGAATTCTTCTCCGCCGTTGCCGCCGTAGCGAGTTCACCGCCGAACTAGGGTATGAACTCGATCACTGTGCTATCCTCGTCTGATTCTCAGCACATTGTGTTTGTAATGCATCTTGCCATGATTGAAACACTCCTATCCAGTGAATACAATCCTTAGAATAGATGCGATTTGAAAATTTGGGGTTAGGTTTCCGCCGAAACCATCTCGGACCCACCGAGTTGAAAAACTCGGTCCCACCGATTTGGCTAACGCCATTGCACTAGTAAGTCTCGGTCTGACCGAGAATTACAAATTGGTGTGACCGATTTTAGAACTTTGTGAAACCCTAGCAGTCTCGGTGCCACCGAACTGTGACTCAGTCTAACCGAGTTCACTAGTTTAGGTTCCAAAACTGCTTCGGTATCACCGAGTTTGAAAACCGGTAGATCCGAAATGCTTTCTATGGAAAACTAAAACTAAGTTTTTTGAATCATTCTTTTGCAAAAATCTCTGCATTTTGTGATGCTCATCCACTCTATCTCAACTATAACTATTCAGAGGGTCAACAGTCAGTGTGTGCAGCATGTCAGGCCAAAGTGATAGTCAGAACAAGTCAGAAGAGCAGATTCACATGAGTGAGGGCACTAGTCCCTCAAGTTCTTCAGATGAAGGCATCAGAAGTACTCCTAGCAATTTGCCCAAAGCAGCCACAAGAGCAAGAAGGAAGAGAACCTCAGACTCAGAGGATGAGGACTATGTGGCAGCTAAAGATGAGGCTACTTCCAAGAAGGTAGTGCTCAAAAAGGAGTATGGCTCTGCAAAGACCACAAAGCCTGGACTTAATAGGAAGGTTCCTGCCAAGAGGACACCTATGTTGAAGGTCAGAGGATCAACACAAGTACCTGAAAAGCCTAATCCCAAAGAGCCAGCTGCAGAAGGAAAGAAAAGGAAGGAAAGGGTCAAAAAGACCATGGCCAGAGTTGTTGGTCAACCTTCCATGATGGAAGAGGAAGAAGAGGTTGTTGAACCAGCACCCAAGGCACAAAAGCTAATGGGTGATGCTATAAAGTCAGGGGATGCAACATCAAAGCCCAAAGAAGCACCCAAAGCTGCCCCCAAGCCTAAGATTGCACCAAAGAGGAATACCAGGAGTATACCAGCAACTGAGAAGAACAAGGCCCCAATGCCTGATGTTGCTGCTGAGGAAGATGAAGAAGGGCAGATCTTAAGGAAGCTCAAACCCAAGATTCCAGACCACAATGATGCTCATCCTATGGCTGAGAACATGAAGATCAGGAGAGAATCAGGGTTGAGGCTATGGAGAATGACAGATCCATATGCCACCAGGAGAAGGACTGCTGTTGATTACAGGTTCCATACAAAGGAACAACATGACTTCTATGAGACAATCTTGTTGGACAAGAAGCCCATAGTGTGTGATATGAGGTGGATCGACTGGACCTACATGAAAGAAAATGAGGAACACTATCCTGGAGTGCAAGACAGTTTCATTGCATGTGGAGTTGCAGATTTTATTGGGCAGAAGCTCACCAACTGGAATGATGAACTCATTATGCAATTCTACTCCACAGCACATTTCTATCCAGATGGGAGGATAGTTTGGATGTCTGAAGGTACAAGGTACTAGTCAACCATTGAGGAATGGGCCAATCTGATCAATGCCCCAAAGGAGAGTGAAGATGACTTGGATATCTATGCCAAGAAGAAAATGGATCATAACTCAATGTCACAGATGTACAAGGAGATCCCTGATGATGCACTTGAGACTTTCAAGTTTGGATCAGTTCATTTTCTTCTGTCAGGGCTGCCTACGATCATCTGGATCTTAAGGCACACTCTTTTGCCCAAATCAGGTGACCACAACATGATTAGAGGGCATGCAATTAACTTGCTTCACATTTTCGATGTGCCCCAGAAATTCAAGGTCATGAGCCTCATAGTTGAAACTATCAAGAGGACTGCGGCAGACCAGAAGAGGAGTTGTGGATATGCCCCACAGATTCAGGAGTTGATTAACTCAAAGATGGGCACAGGAAAATATCTGTTGGATAAAGAACACTTTGCTCTCTATCCAGACTTTGAGGACAATCAAGTTGTAATGAATGAGAATGAACCATCATCAGTGCAAGCTCAGGAGAAGAAGGAGAAGGCAAGGAAAGAGAAGGCTGCCAAGATGCCAACTCAAGAGGAGGCATCTGAGTACTTTCTGAAGAACAAGCAGGAGCAGCTTGGTTACTTGATAGCATCAACACTGAGGATTGAGAAGGGGTTGGCCACCCTAACTCAAAACCAGGAGAGTCTAGAAAGAATCATGGAACAAAAATTCTATGATCTAGATGTTAAAGTAACTGAGATTCAATCAGTTGTGGAGCAGCTTCAGGATGACATGCAGGAGAGGAAGGGCAAGACAACCACTGATGCATTTGCCAGAGTGCCTAGAGCTCAGAGGTCAGCTACAGTGCCTGTGACAGACACTAGAGCCACATCATCTGCACCAGGTACAGCTCCTACAGCTCCAATGCAACCAGCTCCAGCACCAACTCCTCTAGCTCCATCCACATCTACTGAAGTCTTCGTCCAAGGAGCCATCTCTACACCACCACCTGAAGATCAATCCTGAGAGTCGATCTAGCACTATGCATTTTCTATGAACTTTTTGGTAACTTGTTGCCAAAGGGGGAGAAAAATGTATAGATCATAGGCTTCGAGAGAGAGAGTGTTGCTTTTGTTCTCTCTTGCTTTGGTTGTTAAACTTTGTTTGCTTTTGATTGCTTGAGATACTATGCAATTACCTGTGAGACATTGATGATCATGTGTTTGATCATAAGCTACGCTTATGCCTGTTCGATGATATTATCTTACCTATCCTTATATGATCATTCACTTTGCTTGGTGATGAGTGCATGTATTCAATCTTTATTATTTTGAGCGCTCCAACAAGATGTATGTGACATGGAAGAGTAACCCATGAGCCTAATTCCTTGCGCATTTGCGGTCCAAAGCAAATCTTAAAATATGCACAAATTTAGGGGGGGCTCTTGCTTATCACATACTTCTCAAAGCGACGATGTTTTTCAATCTTATTATCATTTGTCGAAGCTTTGATCTATATGTTGTCATCAATTACCAAAAAGGGGGAGATTGAAAGTGCAACTATCCCTAGGTGGTTTTGGTAATTCATAACAACATATAGCTCATTGAGCTAATGCTATCCCAAGACAAATATTTCAGGAAAGCTCAATGAATGGCATGGCATGGATGATGAAAGTGGATCCCTCAAAATATCAAGGACAAAGGATTGGCTCAAGCTCAAAAGCTCAAGACTCTTCATTTTACATTTTAGTGACCCAAGATCACATTGAGTCTATAGGAAAAGCCAATACTATCAAGGAGGGATGAGATGTTGCTTAATGAGCCTCTTGCTTCATGTGCTTAGTGATATGCTCCAAATACCCTCAACTACTTTCTCACATCCTCATATGACCTAAACCTAAAGTCAAAATCGGTCACATCGATTCTTTCTATCCGGCGCCACCGAGTTCAAATATCATAGCCACTGCCACAAACCCTAGGCAAATCGGTCTCACCGATAGGGATCTCGGTCTCACTGAGATGGGATTGTAATCTCTCTGTTTCCCTTCGTAATGTTTCGGTCTAACCGAGGTGAGCGATCGGTCCCACCGAGATTGCAATGTAAACTCCATGTTTCCCTTTTGTAACATTTCGGTCTCACCGAAATGAGCGAATCGGTCCCACCGAGTTTACCTCACGAACTCTCTGGTTAGCTTATTACCAAAATTGGTCTCACCGAGTTTGTGTAATCGGTCTCACCGAGATTACGTTATGCCCTAACCCTAATCATATCGGTCCTACCGAGTTGCATGTCGGTCCCACTGAAAATCCTAGCGGTCACTAGGTTTACTAAATCGGTCCGACCGAGTCTGTTGAATTGGTCCCACCGAGTTTGGTAAATTGTGTGTAACGGTTAGATTTTGTGTGGAGGCTATATATACCCGTCCACCCCCTCTTCATTCATGGAGAGAGCCATCAGAACAAACCTACACTTCCAACTTACCAGTTCTGAGAGAACTACCTACTCATGTGTTGAGGACAAGATATTCCATTCCTACCATATGAATCTTGATCTCTAGCCTTCCCCAAGTTGCTTTCCACTCAAATCTTCTTTCCACCAGATCCAAATCCTATGAGAGAGACTTGAGTGTTGGGGAGACTATCATTTGAAGCACAAGAGCAAGGAGTTCATCATCAACGCACCATTTGTTACTTCTTGGAGAGTGGTGTCTCCTAGATTGGCTAGGTGTCACTTGGGAGCCTCCGACAAGATTGTGGAGTTGAACCAAGGAGTTTGTAAGGGCAAGGAGATCGCCTACTTCGTGAAGATCTACCGCTAGTGAGGCAAGTCCTTCGTGGGCGACGGCCATAATGGGATAGACAAGGTTGCTTCTTCGTGGACCCTTCGTGGGTGGAGCCCTCCGTGGACTCATGCAACCATTACCCTTCATGGGTTGAAGTCTCCATCAACGTGGATGTACGATAGCACCACCTATCGGAACCACGACAAAAACATCTGTGTCTCCAATTGCGTTTGAATCCTCCAAACCCTTCCCTTTACTTTCTTGCAAGTTGCATGCTTTAATTTCCACTGCCTATATACTCTTTGCATGCTTGCTTGAATTGTGTGATGATTGCTTGACTTGTCCAAAGATTGCTAAAATCTGCCAAACTCTAAAATTGGGAAAAGGTTAAGTTTTTAATTGGTCAAGTAGTCTAATCACCCCCCTCTAGACATACTTCAAGGTCCTACACTCGGGAAGGAAGAAAACTCGCAATGTTATGGATATCAACTTACTCGGTCGGTACTCTTAATACATGGAAACAATTGTGGGTAGCCATTTTAACTCGTGGCTTTATATAGGGCACATCTAGATGTGCCCTACTTATTGCACATCTAAATGACTCAATCAAATATGAAAAGAAATGGAAAATAAAAAAAGAAAATACATGCATGAATCTCTGTGTAAGATCAATGACATGGGATTTAGATGTGCAATACTTAGGACACATTTAGATGTGCTTTAGCATAACTATTAACTCGTATTTGTTTGGACAAAAATAACATGGAAAGAAAAGCTTCATTTGTCATTTAAGATGGAAACCATGTAAGAGTTTGATGAGAACTGGGCGGCCACCCATCCGCCGCTACAGGCTCCTACTCAAGTACCCTCCCCCCCTCCGTAGTTGGGTCGACATCGCTGGGCAAAGCCTCAGTGGCTGACGGTGGCGGCAGGCCATCCTCCCTATCTTCCCATGTACTCTGAGGTCCCCAATGGACAATCCTTCTCACGACGCGCTTGTGCTTGCCCATCCTCCATCATGGTTGAAGGTTCTGATTTTTTTATAGATATTACTTTTTATAACAAATTCGAGAAAGTGTATGCCAGAGATTGAAATATCAAAACTATTACCCCGCCGGTCTTACTGTGGCCAAAGAGCCACTCTTCGGTCTTACTTGGCCAAAGTTGACTTTTTGGTTTACAGGCGGCTGAAGACAAGTGTGTATGGGCCGAAAAGTGGTTGTCGGTGGCCCGTGGACCGAAGAGATTAACTTCGGCCATGCCTCGACTGAAGAGGCTCTCTTTGCCCTTCCAGCGACCGAAGTGTTGTCTTCGGACAACCCCTGACTGAAGAGGTCGGTATAAGTCCGTCCTTCTTCTTCCTCCAGTCGGTTATTTCTCTGTGCCTTCTCTCTCCGTTCTCTCGCGAAATTCTGTCGATCTTCTTCGTTTTCCAGCCAATCTTGCATCCTGTTAGAGATATATGTGGTTTACATGTATTTGGTAGTTTCAGATTTGTAATTTGTCTCCTACCTTATCTCTAGGAGAGGCTTCTTACCCTCCAAGTGTGTACGCACTTCTATATATACTCACCCGTGAAGCTAAATACAACATCCAACGCATTATGTCAATCATCTCCCGTCATCCCTTCTAACATGGTATCAGCCTAACTGATCCAAATCCTAGCCGCCTCCACTTCTGCCCCGCGCCACCTCGGGGCGGCCGGTCTCCATGATCGCCGCTGGGGCATGCCACCCATACCTAGGGTTCATCTGCCGGACGTGTTGACCGACTGCCCTAGAGAGTCTTTTTCTCGATCATTTCATTTGGGTTTCTCTCTCTCTCTCTCTCGCTCTCTTTCTCTCTCTCTCTCTCTCTCTCTCTCCGGTCATCTTGATCGGCATTTTTCTTTTTGGTTTTCTGATCTAAGATCGGTCTGTATCGCCTGACGCCACTATCGACTCCATGCCTCTACCCCAACTCCGGCGCTACCACCCGGCCTCTTCTTTGACCCAGCGGCCTCGCGCGACGTGGTGGCCCTTCACGGTCGTCGTTCGCGCATCTTCCTGTTGGGGAACATAGTAATAATTCAAAATTTTCCTACGTGTCACCAAGATCAATCTAGGAGATGATAGCAACGAGACAGAGGGGGAGTGCATCTTCATACCCTTGAAGATCTCTAAGCGGAAGCATTACAAGAACGCGGTTGATGGAGTCGTACTCGTGGTGATTCAAATCGCGGAAGACCTGATCTAGCGCCGAACGGACGGCGCCTCAGCGTTCAACACACGTACAGCCCGGGGACGTCTCCTCCTTCTTGATCCAGCAAAGGGAGAGGAGAAGTTGAGGGAGAGCTCCGGCAGCACGACGACGTGGTGGTGGAGCTTGTGGTTCTCCTGCAGGGCTTCGCCAAGCACTACGGAGGAGGAGGAGGTGTTGGAGGAGGGAGGGGCTGCGCCAGGGTAAGGGGTGCTGCAGCCCTCCCCCCACTATTTATAGGGGAAGGGGAGAGGGGGCCGGCCCCCTTAGATCCCATCTAGGGGGGCAAGGGGGAGGCTTGCCCCCCAAGCTAGGTGGGGGCACCCCCCTTAGGGTTTTCCCAAACCCTAGGCGCATGGGCCCTAGGGAGGAGTTGATGCCCAGCCCACCTAGGGGCTGGTTCCCCACCATATTCAGCCCATAGGGCCCTCCGGGGCAGGTGGACCCTCCCGGTGGTCCCGGTACAATACCGGTAACCCCCGAACATTTCCGGCGATCGAATAAGGACTTCCCATATATAAATCTTCATCTCCGGACTAATCCGGAACTCCTCGTGACGTTCGAGATCTCATCCGGGACTCCGAACAACCTTCGGTAACCACATACTATTTCCCATAACAACTCTAGCGTCATCGAACCTTAAGTGTGTAGACCCTATGGGTTCGGGAACCATGCAGACATGACCGAGACTTCTCTCCAGCCAATAACCAACAGCGGGATCTGGATACCCATGTTGGCTCCCACATGTTCCACGATGATCTCATCCGATGAACCACGATGTCGGTGATTCAATCAATCCCGTATACAATTCCCTTTGTCCACAGGTATGTTACTTGCGCGAGATTCGATCGTTGGTATCCCAATACCTCGTTCAATCTCGTTACCGGCAAGTATCTTTACTCATTCCATAATGCATGATCCTATGACTAACTCCTTAGTCACATTGAGCTCATTGTGATGATGCATTACCGAGTGGGCCCAGAGATATCTCTCCGTCATACGGAGTGACAAATCCCAGTCTCGATTCGTGCCAACTCAACAGACACTTTTGGAGATACCTGTAGTGCACCTTTATAGCCACCCAGTTATGTTGTGGCGTTTGGTACACCCAAAGCATTCCTACGGTATCCGGGAGTTGCACAATCTCATGGTCTAAGGAAATGATACTTGACATTAGAAAAGCTCTTAGCAAACGAACTACACGATCTTGTGCTATGCTTAGGATTGGGTCTTGTCCATCACATCATTCTCCTAATGATGTGATCCCGTTATCAACGACATCCAGTGTCCATGGTCAGGAAACCACAACCATCTATTGATCAACAAGCTAGTCAACTAGATCTTACTAGGGACATATTACGGTCTATGTATTCACACATGTATTACGGTTTCCGCTTAATACAATTATAGCATGAAAAATAGACAATTATCATGAACAAGGTAATATAATAATAACCATTTTATTATTGCCTATAGGGCATATTTCTAACAGTCTCCCACTTGCACTAGAGTCAATAATCTAGTTCACATCACTATGTGAATGTAATGATTCCAACACCCATGGGGTTTGATCATATCTTGCTTGTGAGAGAGGTCATTAGTCAACGGGTCTGAACCTTTCAGATCCGTGTGTGCTTTACAAATCTCTACGTCATCTTGTAGATGCAGCTACCACGCGCTATTTGGAACTATTCCAAATAACTGCTCTACTATACGAATCCGGTTTACTACTCAGAGTCATCTTAGTGTCAAAGTTTGCATCGATGTAACCCTTTACGACGAACTCTTTTACCACCTCCATAATCGAGAAAATAACTTAGTCCACTAGTTACTAAGGATAACTTTGACCGCTGTCCTGTGATCCATTCCTGGATCACTCTTGTACCCCTTGACTGACTCATGGCAAGGCACACTTCAGGTGTGGTACACATCATAGCATACTGTAGAGCCTTCGTCTAAAGCATAGGGGATGACCTTCGTCCTTTCTCTCTCTTCTGTCGTGGTCAGGTCTTGAGTCTTACTCAATACTCACACCTTATGACACAACCAAGAATTCCTTCTTTGCTGATCTGTTTTGAACTCCTTCAAAATCTTGTCACGGTATGTGTTCATTTGAAAGTACTATTAAGTGTTTTGATCTATCCTTATAGATCTTGATGCTCAATGTTCAAGTAGCTTAATCCAGGTTTTCCATTGAAAAACACTTTTCAAATAACCCTATATGCTTTCCAGAAATTCTACATCATTTCTGATCAACAATATGTCAACAACATATACTCATCAGAAATTTTGTAGTGCTCCCACTCACTTCTTTGGAAATACAAGTTTCTCATAAACTTTGTATAAACCCAAAATCTTTGATCATCTCATCGAAGCGTATATTCCAACTCCGAGATGCTTACTCCAGTCCTTAGAAGGATTGCTGGAGCTTTGCATACTTGTTAGCATCTTTTAGGATTGACAACACCTTCTGGTTGTATCACATACAACCTTTCCTCAAGAAAATTGTCGAGGAAACAATGTTTTGACATCCTATCTGCAAGATTTCATAAATAATGCAGTAGATGCTAATATAATTCCAACAGACTCTTATCATTGCTACGAGTGAGAAAGTCTCATCGTAGTCCTCCTTGAACTTGTCAGAAAACATCTTAGCGACAAGTCGAGCTTTCGTAATGGTGACACTTACCATCATTGTCCGTCTTCCTTTTAAAATCCATCTGTGCCCAACAGCCTTACAACCATTAAGTAGTTCTTCCAAAGTCTACACTTTGTTTTCATACATGGATCCTCTCTCGGATTTTATGGCCTCGAGCCATTTGTCGGAATCCGGGCCCACCATCGCTTCTCCATAGCTCGTAGGTTCATTGTTATCTAGCAACATGACCTCCAAGACAGGATTACCGTACCACTCTGAAGCAGTACGTGTCCTTGTCGACCTACGAGGTTTGGTAGTGACTTGATCCAAAGTTTCATGATCACTATCATCAGCTTCCACTTCAACTGGTGTAGGCGCCACAGGAACAACTTCTTGTGCCGTGCTACACACTGGTTGAAGTGATGGTTCAATAACCTCATCAAGTCTCCACCATCCTCCCACTCAATTCTTTCAAGAGAAATGTTTCCTCGAGAAAGGACCCGTTTCTAAACCCAAACACTTTTGCTTCCGGATCTGAGATAGGAGGTATATCCAACTGTTTTTGGGTGTTCTATGAAGATGCATTTATCCGCTTTGGGTTCGAGCTTATCAGGCTGAATTTTTTTCACATAAGCGTCGCAGCCCCAAACTTTTAAGAAACAACAACTTAGGTTTCTCTAAACCATAGTTCATACGGTGTCATCTCAACGGAATTACATGGTGCCCTATTTAAAGTGAATGCGGTTGTCTCTAATGCCTAACCCATAAACGATAGTGGTAATTAGATAAGAGACATCATGGTATGCACCATATCCAATAGGGTGCAGCTATGATGTTTGGACACACCATCACACTATGGTGTTCCAGGCGGTATTAGTTGTGAAACAATTTCCACAATGTCTTAGTTTTGTACCAAACTCGTAACTTAGATATTCATCTCTATGATCATATCATAGACATTTTATCCTCTTGTCACGACGATCTTCAACTTCACTCTGAACTTACTTGAACCTTTCAATAATTCATACTTGTGTTTCATCAAGTAAATATACTTAGCATCTACTCAAATCATCTATGAAGTAAGAACGTAACAATATCCACTGCGTGCCTCAGCACTCATTGGACTGCACACATCAAAATGTATTACTTCCAACAAGTTGCTTTCTTGTTCCATCTCATTGAAAACGAGGCCTTTTAGTCATCTTGCCCATGTGGTATGATTTGCATGTCTCAAGTGATTCAAAATCAAGTGAGTCCAAATGATCCATCTGCATGGAGTTTCTTCATGCATACATACCAATAGACATGGTTCGCATGTCTCAAATTTTTCAAAAATGAGTGAGTCCAAAGATCCATCAACATGGAGCTTCTTCATGCATTTTATACCAATATGACTCAAATGACAGTGCCACAAATAGGTGGTACTATATCATTACTATCTTATATCTTTTGGCATGAACATGTGTATCACTACGATCGAGATTCAATAAACCATTCATTTTAGGTGCAAGACCATTGAAGGTATTATTCAAATAAACAGAGTAACCATTATTCTCCTTAAATGAATAACCATATTGCAATAGACATGATCCAATTATGTCAATGCTCAACGCAAACACCAAATAACAATTATTTAGGTTTAACACCGATCTTGATGGTAGAGGGAGCGTGCGATGTTTGATCACATTAACCTTGGAAACACTTCCAAGACATATCGTCACCTCGCCTTTAGCTAGTCTCCGTTTATTACGTAGCCCTTTTTATTTCGAGTTACTAACACTTAGCAACCGAACCGGTATCCAATACCCTGGTGCTACTAGGAGTACTAGTAAAGTACACATTAATATAATGTATATCCAATATACTTCTATCGACCTTGCCAGCCTTCTCATCTATCAAGTATCTAGGGTAGTTCTGCTTCAGTGACCGTTCCCCTCGTTTAAAGAAGCACTTAGTCTTGAGTTTGGGTTCAACCTTGGGTTTCTTCACTAGAGCAGCAACTGATTTGCCGATTCATGAAGTATCCCTTCTTGCCCTTGCCCTTCTTGAAACTAGTGGTTTTACTAACCATCAACAATTGATGATCCTACTTGATTTCTACTTTCGCGGTGTCAAACATCGCGAATAGCTAAGGATTGTCATATCTATCCCTGATATGTTATAGTTCCTCACAAAGATCTAGTAACTTGGTGGTAGTGACATTGGAGAACCATCACTATCTCATCTAGAAGATTAACTCCCACTTGATTCAAGTGATTGTAGTACTTAGACAATCTGAGCACATGCTCAACGATTGAGCTTTTCTCCCTTAGTTTGTAGGCTAAGAAACTCGTCGGAGGTCTCATACCTCTTGACGTGGGCACGAGCCTGAAATCCCAATTTCAGCCCTTGGAACATCTCATATGTTCCGCGACGTTTCAAAAAAAACGTCTTCGATGCCTCAATTCTAAACCGTAGCATTACACAATGAACTATCATGTAGTCATCAAAACGTGTATGTCAAATGTTCGCGACATCCACAAACGACGTTCGAGGTTCAGCACACCGAGCGGTGCATTAAGGACATAAGCCTTCTGCGCAACAATGAGGACAATCCTCAGTTTACGGACCCAGTCCGCATAATTGCTACTATTAACTTTCAACTATATTTTCTCTAGGAACATATCTAAAACAGTAGAACTAAAGCGCAAGCTATGACATAATTTGCAAAGACCTTTCGACTATGTTCGTGATAATTAAGTTCATCTAATCAAATTATTTAAAGAACTCCCATTTAGATAGACATCCCTCTAGCCATCTAAGTGATACATGATCCGAATCGACTAGTCTGTGTCTGATCATCATGTGAGACGGACTAGTCATCAATGGTGAGCATCTCCATGTTGATCGCATCTACCATACAACTCATGTTCGACCTTTCGGTATGTCGTGTTCTGAGGCCATGTATGTACATGCTAGGCTCGTCAAGTCAACCTAAGTGTTTCGCGTGTGTAAATCTAGCTTACACCCATTGTATGCGAACGTTAGAATCTATCACACCCGATCATCATGTGGTGCTTCGAAACAACGAACCTTCGCAACGGTGCACAGTTAGGGGGAACACTTTCTTTAAATTTTAGTGAGGGATCATCTTATTTATGCTACCGTCGTTCTAAGCAAATAAGATGTAAACATGACAAACATCACATGCAAATCATAAAGTGACATGATATGGCCAATATCATCTTGTGCCTTTGATGTCCATCTTCGAGGCGTGGCATGATCACCTTTGTCACCGGCATGACACCATGATCTCCATCATCGTGTCTTCATGAAGTTGTCTCGCCAACTATTACTTCTACTACTATGGCTAACGGTTAGCAATAAAGTAAAGTAATTACATGGCATTTTCATTGACACGTAGGTCATACAATAAATTAAGACAACTCCTATGGCTCCTATCGGTTGTCATCCTCATTGACATGCAAGTTGTGATTCCTATTACAAGAACATGATCAATCTCATACATCACATATATCATTCATCACATCCTTTTGGCCATATCACATCACATAGCATACCCTGCAAAAACAAGTTAGACGTCCTCTAATTGTTGTTGCATGTTTTACGTGGCTGCTATGGGTTTCTAGCAAGAACGTTTCTTACCTACGCAAAACCACAACGGTCATATGCCAATTGCTATTTACTCTTCATAAGGACCCTTTTCATCGAATCCGATCCGACTAAAGTGGGAGAGACAGTCCCCCTCTAGCCACCTTATGCATCAAGTGCATGTCAGTCGGTGGAACCCGTCTCATGTAAGCGTACGTGTAAGGTCGGTACGGGCCGCTTCATCCCACAATGCCACGGAATTAATATAAGACTAGTAACGGTAAGCAAGTTAAACAAATCATCGCCCACAACTACTTTGTGTTCTACTCGTGCATAGAATCTACGCATAGTCCTAGCTCATGATGCCATTGTTGGGGAACGTAGTAATAATTCAAAAATTTCCTACATGTCACCAAGATCAATCTAGGAGATGCTAGCAACGAGAGAGAGGGGGAGTGCATCTTCATACCCTTGAAGATCGCTAAGCGGAAGCGTTACAAGAACGCGGTTGATGGATTCGTACTCACGACGATTCAAATCGTGGAAGATCCGATCTAGCACCGAACGGACGGCGCCTCCACATTCAACACACGTATAGCCTAGGGACGTATCCTCCTTGATCCAGCAAGGGGAGCGGAGAAGTTGAGGGAGAGCTCCGGCAGCATGACGACGTGGTGGTGGAGCTTGTGGTTCTCCTGCAGGGCTTTGCCAAGCACTGCAGAGGAGGAGGTGTTGGAGGAGGGAGGGGCTGCGCCAGGGGAAGGGGTGCTGCAGCCCTCCCACCCCCACTATTTATTGGAGAAGGGGAGAGGGGGGGGCCCTTAGATCCCATCTAAGGGGGGCGGTGGCCAAGGGGGGAGGCTTGCCCCCCAAGCTAGGTGGGGGCGGCCCCCTTAGATCCCTCTAAGGGGGGGCGGTGGCCAAGGGGGGAGGCTTGCTCCCCAAGCTAGGTGGGGGCGCCCCCTTAGGGTTTCCCCAAACCCTAGGCTCATGGGCCCTAGGGGGGAGTTGGTACCCAGCCCACCTAGGGGCTGGTTCCCCTCCATATTCAGCCCATAGGACCCTTCGGGGCACGTGGACCCTCCTGGTGGACCCCCGTAACCCCTTCGGTGGTCTCGGTACAATACCGATAACCCCCGAACATTTCCGTCGACCGAATAAGGACTTCCCATATATAATTCTTCATCTCCGGACTAATCTGGAACTCCTCATGACGTCCGGGATATCATCCGGGACTCCGAACAACCTTCGGTAACCACATACTATTTCCCATAACAACTCTAGCGTCACCGAACCTTAAGTGTGTAGACCCTACGGGTTTGGGAACCATGTAGACATGACGGAGACATCTCTCCGGCCAATAACCAACAGCGGGATCTGGATACCCATGTTGGCTCCCACATGTTCCAATGATCTCATTGGATGAACCATGATGTCAGGGATTCAATCAATCCCGTATACAATTCCCTTTGTCCACCGGTATGTTACTTGCCCGAGATTCGATCATCGGTATCCCAATACCTCGTTCAATCTCGTTACCGGCAAGTCTCTTTACTCGTTCCATAATGCATGATCCCGTGACTAACTCCTTAGTCACATTGATCTCATTGTGATGATGCATTACCGAGTGGGCCCAGAGATACTTCTCCGTCATATGGAGTGACAAATCCCAGTCTCGATTTGTGCCAACTCAATAGACACTTTCGGAGATACCTATAGTGCACCTTTATAGCCACCCAGTTACGTTGTGACGTTTGGTACACCCAAAGCATTCCTACAGTATCCGGGAGTTGCACAATCTCATGGTATAAGGAAATGATACTTGACATTATAAAAGCTCTTAGCAAACAAACTACACGATCTTGTGCTATGCTTAGGATTGGGTCTTGTCCATCACATCATTCTCCTAATGATGTGATCCCTTTATCAACGACATCCAATGTCCATGGTCAGGAAACCACAACCATCTATTGATCAATGAGCTAGTCAACTAGAGGCTTACTAGGTACATATTATGGTCTATGTATTCACACATGTATTACGGTTTCCGGTTAATACAATTATAGCATGAACAATAGACAATTATCATGAACAAGGAAATATAATAATAACTAGTTTATTATTGCCTGTAGGGCATATTTCCAACACTTCCCGCCTGTCGTTCTGCGTCTGTTGTCGCCGCCGCACTCCGAATAGGACTCCCGCATCACTCACCGTCTCCGTCGCCGTCGTATGGCCATCTCCTACACGGTGTTGCGTTGGTCGCTCGGGCCTGGCGGTCCGAGCATCGTTGCCATTGGCCGCTTGGGCTTAACTGCTCGAGCGATGGTGCTGGACGCCCTTGTCCGCACGCCATTCTCCATCGACCGTCGTCGCCTTGGTCTGCTTGACCACCCCGCTTCACCGTCCACAACACCATCATCATCACTGAGCAGCACCCCAACTTGTGTGCGATCGGATTGATCACCCGCTCGCTGCGATACACTCCATCCGCGGTGCATGACTGACCTGATCAGTCGGTTGCACACGCCTCCGCAGGTCCCGTGAAGGTTTTCCCCAAGTACGGTGCCCCTCCGCCGATCAAGCAATGGGTTGTTGCTGCGTAGCTGTAGGATCGAAAGTAGGTCTAGAGTGGGGGTGATTAGACTAATTGACCAAATAAAAATCTAGCCTTTTTCCCAATTTGAAGTGTTGGCAGATTTTAGCAACTAGTACAAGTCAAGCAATCAACCTACACATGCAATTCTAAGAGTGTAGCAGCGGAGAGTAAAATATTCCATATGAAGGTAAAGGGAGGGGTTTGGAGAAGGCAAACACAATGTAGAAGCAGAGATTTTGGCGTGGTTCCGATAGGTGGTGCTATAGTACATCCACGTTGATGGAGACTTCAACCCACGAAGGGTAACGGTTGCGCGAGTCCATGGAGGGCTCCACCCACGAAGGGTCCATGAAGAAGCAACCTTGTCTATCCCACTATGGCCATCGCCCACGAAGGACTTGCCTCACTCGGGTAGATCTTCACAAAGTAGGCGATATCCTTGCCCTTACAAACTCCTTGGTTCAACTCCACAATCTTGTCGGAGGCTCCCAAGTGACACCTAACCAATCTAGGAGACACCACTCTCCAAAAGGTAATAGATGGTGTGATGATGATGAACTCCTTGCTCTTGTGCTTCAAATGATAGTCTCCCCAACACTCAACTCTCTCTCATAGATTTGGCTATGGTGGAAAGATGATTTGAGTGGAAAGCAACTTGGGAAAGGCTAGAGATCAAGATTCTTGTGGTTGGATTGGAATGTCTTGGTCTCAACACATGAGTACACTACTAGGAAAAAGCTTATATGCATACGCTTACTAGTAGCGCGGGTTTATACCCCTCGCTACTGCTACTTACTAGTAGCGCGAGTTTTTAACCCTCGCTACTACTAAGTTGATAGTAGTAGCGTGGGTTTATAACCCTCGCTACTACTAAGTGGTCTCTGTCGTGCCCCCCGGGGCATGCCATAGTATTAGCGAGGGGTATAAACCCACGCTACTACTAAGTTTATAGTAGTAGTGCGGGTTTATAACCCTCGCTACTACTAAGTGGTCTCTACCGTGCACCACCCGGGACATGCCATAGTAGTAGCGAGGGGTATAAACCCACGCTACTACTATCGACCCACCAAGACATGTGTACACATAGCACGCGGAGGCCCAAATACAAACACGCCACACTCTTCTGATTCCCCTTCTCCTCCCACCCATGATTACCTTCCTCACCCACTGCCACTGCCGGCCTCGCACCTCGGCGCCACTCACAAATCCGGTGACCTCCTCTCGCACTGCAGACACCTCCCCTCCCCCTCCGTCCTCCTTCTCCGTTGTTGGAAGGAGAGGGAAACTAGCAGAGCGTCGTCCATTGCGGCAGCCAGATCCACCATGGACGCAACCACATGCACCTCCTCGTCGGGTCAAGGGTCCCATGACAAGCAACAATAGGTCACGTCTTCATCTAGGGTTTCTGGCGCCGGCTCCAACTCCGGCGGCCACCGGTGAGTTCCTCCTCCTACTATTCTATCTCTCTCTCTTCCTATGTCTAATAATTTCTCTTCTTTTATAGCAACAGTAGAAGAGAGGTGTGGGCACAAGTTGGGTGGGGAAGCACCACCACCATGGACAACTTCATCCCCTCCAGGACCAGTAGCAGCCATGGATGGAGAGGACGATGACGCCCGGTAGAAGCAGCTGCCATGGATGGAATTTAATTTTTTTAATTCTCAATTAGTTAGTAGTAGCGCGGGGCCCTGACCCGCGCTACAACTAAGTAGTAGTAGCCCGGGTGGCAATCACGCTACTACTACTAGAAGTAGCAGTAGCGCGGGTACCACCCGCGCTATTGCTAAAAGTTAGCTGTAGCGCCCTAGCAGTAGTGCAGGCCCCCGCGCTACTGCTAGCCAATTACCCCATGCTACTACTAGGGTTTTCCCTAGTAGTGGTAGGTGGTTCTCTCTCAGAAAATGAGTAGTGGAAGTGTAGGCACGTTTTGATGGCTCTCTCTTGAATGGAGAAGGGGGTGGAGGGGTACATATAGCCTCCACACAAAATCCAACCATTACACACATGTGACCCAACTCGGCTAGACCGAATAGAAAAACTCGGTGAGACTAATTTAGTTCAAAATGTGAATGTTGGGAATCTTGGTGGGACCGACTGGATCAACTCGTTGGGACCGATGTGCTAGGGCTAGAGCAATCCTCATCTCGATGAGACCGATTGCCTGAACTCGGTGAGACCGATTTTAGCAAAGAGCAAACAGAGAGTTAGTCAAGCAAACTCGGTGGGACCGATTGCTCATTTCGGTGAGGCCGAAATGTTAGAAATGGAAACAAAGAGTTTGTAAGCCCATGTCGGTGAGACCAAGATCCGTATCGGTGTGGCCGAATTGTCTAGGGTTTCTAGCAGTGGCTATGTCAACTGAACTCGGTGGCGCCAGATATATCAAATTGGTGGGCCGAGTTTGACTTTGGGTTTTGGATATATGTGGAAATGAGAAAGTGGCTGAGGGTTTTGGAGCAATATCACTACTTTGAGCAAGTAGACCATTAAGCAACACCTCATCCCCTTTTAATAGTATTGGCTTTCCTATAGGCTCAATGTGATCTTGGATCACTAAAATGAAAATCAAGAGTCTTGAGCTTTTGCCAAACTTTGTCCTTAGCATTTTGAGGGGTCCACATCTCTAGTCCATGCCATGCCAATCATTGAACTTTCTAAAATATTTAACTTGAATGGAATAGTTCAATGAGCTATATGTTGTTATGAATTATCAAAACCACCCAGGGATTAGTTGCACTTTCAATCTCCCCCTTTTTGGTAATTTATGACAACATATAGATCAAAGCTTCAACAAATGATAATATGAATGAAATACATCGTCGCTTTGAGAAGTATGTGATAAGCAAGAGCTCCCCCTAAATTTGTGCATTATTTAAAATTTTCTTTTGAATGCAAATGCACAATCGATTAGGATCATGGGTCACTCTTCCATGTCACATACATCTTGGTGGAGCGCTCAAAATGATAAGACTTAAATAACATGCACTCATCACCAAGGGTAAACATGATTGATCATACACAAATATCATAAATATCATCATGCAAGCACACATTAAGGCATAGTATGATCAAACACATGATCACAAGAGTATCTCACGAGCATAACACAAGTAGTAGCATAGGAATCAAACAAGCAAATGACCAAAGTAGCAAGAGAGGAAAATAAAACCAACAAAAGGCAAAACACACACACACCCTCTCTCTCTCGAAGCCTAATGATCTATACACTTTCTCCCCCTTTGGCAACAAGTTACCAAAAGGCTTGAAAATGCATAGTGTTATGCAACACTCTAGGCACGATCTCCGGGAGCTCCTGAAGGGGTCTTCTGGCTGGTTGCTCCAGTGTGCATAGATGGAGTGGAGAGGAGTCCATCTGCAAAAGCTTGGCAGAGGTCTGTGGAGCTGGAGGAGTTGAAACTGCAGGTGCAATCGTGGCAGTTGCTGCAAGTGCTAAAATAGAAGTCCTGGTGTCACTGACAACTAGAACTAATGAAGACCTTTGTGCCCTTGGCACTCTCTGGAAAGTATCTGTGGTAGGTCTGTCATTCCTGTCCTCAACTTCTTCCTGGAGCTTCTCCACAGTGGTCTCGATCTCTATGACCTTCACATCTAGATCAAGAAATTTTGTCTCAATGATCCTATCAAGACTCCCTTGATTTTGAGTCAGGGTGGCCAAGCCCTTCTCAATTCTCACTTTAGCCTCAAGTAGATAACTGAGTTGATCTTGCTTGGTCTTGAGCATCATTGTAGAAGCATCTGGTGCACTGGCCGCCTTTGCTGCTTTTGCAGCATTTGCTCTCTCTCTCTCTCTCTTCTTTTGGGCTTCTGCACTAGTAGGATGGGATGCATCCATGACAACTTCATTGTCCTCAATATCTGGCCTCAGGGGAAGATGCTCTTTATCAAGAAGATATGTCCCGGTTCCCATCTTGGAATTGATCAACTTCAGTATGTGAGGAGCATATCCACATGATCTCTTTTGATCAGCTGTAGTTATCTTCATAGTTTCAACGATTAAGCTCATCACCTTGAACTTCTGAGGAACAACATCAAACAAGAGGAGAAAGTTGATTGAGTGACCATGGATCATTCTATGATCTCCTAACTTGGGCAAAAGAGTGCGCCTCAAGATTGTTTTGATAGTGGTCAAGCCAGACAGCAGATGGTGTATTGATCCAAACTTGTGAGTCTCCAAGGCTTCATCAGGAATAGTCTTGTACATGTTGGCCATGGAGTTGTGATCCTTCCTAGGCTTGGCATATACATTAATGCCATTTTCCTCTTCCTTTAGGCATTGATCAACTTGGCCCATTCAGAAATTGTAGATTGATACCTTGTACCTTCAGTCATCCAGACAATCTTTCCATCTGGGTAGAAGTGAGTAGTGGAATAGAATTGCATGATCATCTCATCGTTCCACTTGGTCAACTTCTGACCAACAAATTTTTCCACTTCATTCATCCTGAACACTACAAAAAAAGACACATCCATGACATTTTGGGCCGAACGAATTTTTTTATGTCATGCTTATGACACTTCTATGACGATAATTGTGACAAAACCCGGTATCATCATAGATGTGGCGGGCTCCTACTTCTATGATAGAAAATGGGATTTCCGTCCTGGACGGGCCAAAGACGCAGCTGCATGACATTCTTTGGGCCGTCCATGACGGAAAAAAACCATGGTAGAAGCGAGGGCGAGGAAAATATCGGGGTGTTTCCAGTTACGGTTGGTGGTCGGTGTTGAGCAATGCATGGAGGTTTGCGCATTTCTCTTGTACACGCACACACGTGGGTGCGAGGCATTGGGCTCTAACTAAACCCGAGCGAGGCATTCGCCTACTGAACCCGAGCGATTGCACTGCAGGGTGTTACTGAACCCGAGCGATCGATCGATGGCTATTATCTGAACCCAACGAGCGATTCCTTTGCTACTGCTGCTAACTGAAGCCGGTTGATGCTGCCTCTAGATGACCAATGAGTGTTGTTGGGGGGGGGTGGATGAACAGTTCCTAGTGGGGGTTGGATGAACAAGACCCCGTGGTAGTAGAGGTCATTGCTGCTGGATGAACAGGACCCCGATCGAGCCGGTTGGGGGTGGATGAATAGGACCCCGTGGAGGGCTGGATGAACAGGACCCCGTGGATGGCTGGTTGAACAGCAGCCGGTGGAGGGCTGGATGAACAGTAGCCCGTGGAGGGGTGCTTGAACAGGACCTCGTGGAGAGGGCTGGTTGAACAGTAGCCGGTGGAGGAGCGCACGGTGGAGGTTGGATGAACAGGAGACCGTGGATGAACAGTCGCAGGTGGAGGCTGGAGGAGGTGGACGGTGGATGAATAGTAGCCCATGGAGTCTGGAGGAGGTCGACGGTGGAGATGAACAATATCCCGTGGAGTCCCGTTTTGTGGTACGCCACACCCCTCCCGATGAACAGGACCCCCATTTCGATCGTAGCACTCCAACACAAGTCCGTTTCCTCCGTTTTGCGGTACGCCACAGCCCTCCCGATCAACAGGACCCTGTTTCGACTATAGGAGGTCCAACAGAAGTCCGTTTCCTCCGTTTTGCGGTACGTCAGACCCCTCCCAATGAACAGGATCCCATTTCGACCATGGCAGGCCGTTTCCTCTGTTCTGCGGTACAACATGCCTCGTTTCCACCGACTGTTCCGTCCAAGCCGGTTGGCTCCCGATGAACACGACGATGCATTCCATTCCGACCCAGCCGGTTGGCTCCCCATGAACACGACGACGACGTAGTTTCTCCGCTCCGACCCAACCATGTACACGAGCCCTGGCCGTACGTATGCGCGAGTAGGCGTTCGAGACCCCGCCCGTATGTATGTATGTGTCCGTATTTACTTTCTTGCACCGTGGCCATTGTACGTACGTGTACATGCTACGTGCGGGCCTCTACTACGACACATGTGCGCATCTACTACGACATGTGCGCACCTCTACATCGACCAGTAAGTATGTACACGTTCACGACCAGAATGACAACACTACGTACGCTTCGACCAGGTGGGTCTCGACTGTCAGACACTTCTTTGCGTGCAAAGATGTAGCTGGTGGGTCCCAGCAGTTAGGGGGCGAATCATTTTTTGCCCGTAATATGGACGCACTTCCTTGCGTGCCAAGATGTAGTTGGTGAGTCCCAGCAGTCAAGGGGAAAACGTTTTTTTAAATACGGTGGCCTGTCCGATGGGTCCCTCCTGTCAGGTGGAGGAATAATTATTATTTTTGTAATAAGGAGGCACTTCCTTTCGGCTGCCATGGACCCAGCTGTCAGCCTCTCCACGTACATTACTCTTTCGATGGAAGTCGTTCCTTGACCACATTGACCACGTCGCGCCGGGAGCACTAGGGTGATGGATGATGGTGAGGCCTAGGAAGGGGACGATGTGGAGCCAGGGAAGACACGACAATGGAAGCCCACGCGAAGAGGAGTACGAGGGTTCACTGGTTCGGCTGCGGTGTGAGGCTCCCGTCGCCGCAGAATAACAGAGGGTGTGGGTAAGTAGAGGGATGGCCTGACCAGCGGTGGGAGTAGTAGGGGGCGGTGAGGCCTCCGCGGCATCACAGCCGGCCATGGGAGGCAGGAGCGCGCGGCACGACCGGCACTGATTTCGGCGGGTGGAGCAAGAAGACTAGAGGTTGAAGAAGCACTACGGCCGTTGGATGGACATCGTACGATCACTGGAGCTAGAATTGTTCATATTGACTAAGTTGACAAAGTCCTCCATCCCCATCAACTTAGTAGGCCCACAAGTCAGCCTCCCACTATGGTGGGTCCCAGCTAGCAGGGGGGTATTCATATTTTTGTGCGTAATAAGGAGGCACTTCCTTGCATGCAAAGATATAGCTGGTGGGTTCGACCAGTCAACGGGGGGAACTTTTTTGCGCGAAATACAGAGGCCCTTCCGGTGGGTCCTAGCTGTCAGGTGGAGGAATTATTATTTTACGCGTAATAAGGAGGCATTTCCTTGTGTGCGGCCATGGACCCAGCTGTCAGCCTCTCCACGTACAATCCACTTCTGATGGATGTCGTTTGTTGACCACCTTGACCACGCCGTGCCAAGAGCACCAAGGCAGTGGACGACGGTGAGGCCTAGGAAGGGAACGACACGGAGCCAGGAATGACTCAGCTGTTGTTTCCCATGCGGAGGGGAGTGAGGGAGTCCTGGATTAGGGTGTATCCGGACGGCCGGACTATATACATCGTCCGGACTATCGAAGCATGAAGATACAAGACTCAAGACTTCGGCCCGTGTCCGGATGGGACTCTCCTTTGCGTGGAAGACAAGCTTGGCGATCCGGATATTACGTTTCCTTCCTTGTAACCAACTCCATGTAAACCCTAGCCCTCTCCGCTGTCTATATAAACCAGAGAGGATGGTCCTTAGAAGGCCGATCACAATTACAATCACACCATCATAGGCTAGCTCCTAGGGTTTAGCCTCTACGATCTCGTGGTAGATCTACTCTTGTACTACTCATACCTTCAATATTAATCAAGCAGGAAGTAGGGTTTTACCTCCATCGAGAGGGCCCGAACCTGGGTAAACATTGTGTCCCTTGCTTCCTGTTACCATCAGCCTAAGACGCACAGATCAGGACCCCCTACCCGAGATCCGCCGGTTTTGACACCGACATTGGTGCTTTCATTGAGAGTTCCTCTGTGTCATTGCTTCGAGGCTTGGTGGCGTCTTCAATCGTCAACGACACGGTCCAGGGTGAGACTTTTGTCCCCGGACAGATCTTTGTGTTCGGCAGCTTCGCACTACGGGCTAATTCGCTTGGCCATCTGGAGCAGATCGACAACCACGCCCCTGGCCACCAGATCAGGTTCGGAAACTTGAACTACACGCCAGATATTCATGGAGACTTGATCTTTGACGGATTCAACCCTGTGTGAGGAGCGCCGGACAGTCACGACGAGCACGACCTAGACCTGCTGTCGGACAATGCTCAGGACACCATCCCTGCAGTAGCCCCGGATCTAAATCCGGAGTAGGTTGCGTTGCCCAAGGATGGAGGGGTGGACCCCGCCCCGCAGGCCGCACAGTCATCAGCGGTGGAGCCGAACACAGGTCTCATCTCTGTGGAGGTCTGTAACTCGGCCCCCCGGACTCCTATCGAGTTGTTGGTTCCGGTCCGCACACCCTCGAGCCAGCCGAGCCAGGTCGGCCTCCGGTAATGGAGTTTACCGCTGCAGACATCTTTCAGCACTCGCCCTTTGGCGACATGCTAAACTCATTAAAGTCTCTCTCTCTCTCTGTCAAGAGGCTCCGGGCCGAACTATGTCTGGCCTGAGTGGGAAGCAGGTGACGAAGGAATTCGCTGCCCACCCACCACCCACTACATTGCCACGGTCGATGATTTAACCGACGTGCTTAACTTTGACTACGAAGACATCGACGGTATGGACGACGATGTGGAAGACTTACAGGAGCCACCGCTCACAGGGCGGTGGACAGCCACCTCTTTATACGATATATATATATGGTGGATACTCTGAAGGAAACCAATGGCGACGAGGCAACGGAGGACAACCCCTCATAGGGAAAAGCAAAGTATGGGCGTCTTCGGTGCCACTCCAAGCCCCGCCACATCAATGCCGGCCCGGAGATGAAAGCAATCCGGATGGTGCCAAAGAGGAATACACCCCTAATTAGCCTACCTTCCAGCAGGCCGGACATGCCATGGTGGGATACTTGGAGACGGACGACTATATACCCTCCTCTGAAGACAAGGTAAGCCTCGGCAATGACGAATTCAGCGCGCCTGAAGATCCAGTGGAACAAATTCGCTTCAAGCGATGACTCATGGCCACGGCAAGGAGCCTGCAAAGGAAGAAAGAGCAACTTAAAATCAACCAAGATTTGCTAATGGATAGGTGGACCAAGATCTTGGCCACTGAAAAGTACGGACTCGACTGCCCTAACAAAGGGCATACGCGGCACAACTGGCTACCTCAACCTAAGCAGGCGATCCAAAGGCACACAACCCGACGTCCGCACACCACTACAGTCCAAGACAGCAAGAAGGATACACGAAGAGGCATCCTCAAGCCTCGGCGCAACGGCCATAAACGTCAAGTCAGGGAAGCTGGTGCCAAGTTCAGCAACTCCCAGTCCGGTCAACGGACAAAAAACAGCTCAAGCCTATTCATCCCGAGCCACAAACTCGATCAACCGTGTGAAATTCACGGCACTCCAAGAAGGGCGGAAAAACATACCAATAGAAAATGCCGGATCTTCAAAACAAAGCGACCAGTCGTGTGCCGGAAACAATGAAGGGAGGCATCTAGTCAAGAGACCCCCAGGGCACAACATGTTGGAAATATGCCCTAGAGGCAATAATAAATAAGTTATTATTATATTTCTTTGTTCATGATAATAGTCTTTTATTCATGCTTTAACTGTATTATCCGGAAATCGTAATACACGTGTGAATACATAGACCACAATATGTCCCTAGTGAGCCTCTAGTTGACTAGCTCGTTGTGATCAACAGATAGTCATGGTTTCCTGGCTATGGACATTGGATGTCGTTGATAACGGGATCACATCATTAGGAGAATGATGTGATGGACAAGACCCAATCCTAAGCATAGCACAAAGATCGTGTAGTTCGTTTGCTAGAGCTTTGACAATGTCAAGTATCTCTTCCTTTGACCATGAGATCGTGTAACTCCTGGATACCGTAGGAGTGCTTTGGATGTATCAAACGTCACAACGTAACTGGGTGACTATAAAGGTGCACTACAGGTATCTCCGAAAGTATCTATTGTTTTATGCGGATCGAGACTGGGATTTGTCACTCCGTGTAAACGGAGAGGTATCTCTGGGCCCACTCGGTAGGACATCATCATATGCGCAATGTGACCAAGGAGTTGATCACGGGATGATGTGTTACGGAACGAGTAAAGTGACTTGCCGGTAACGAGATTGAACAAGGTATTGGATACCGACGATCGAATCTCGGGCAAGTAACATACCGATAGACAAAGGGAATTGAATACGGGATTGATTAAGTCCTTGACATCGTGGTTCATCCGATGAGATCATCGTGGAACATGTGGGAGCCAACATGGGTATCCAGATCCCGCTGTTGGTTATTGACCGGAGAACGTCTCGGTCATGTCTGCATGTCTCCCGAACCCGTAGGGTCTACACACTTAAGGTTCGATGACGCTAGGGTTATAAAGGAAGCTTGTATGTGGTTACCGAATGTTGTTCGGAGTCCCGGATGAGATCCCGGACGTCACGAGGAGTTCCGGAATGGTCCGGAGGTAAAGATTTATATATAGGAAGTCCTGTTTCGGCCATCGGGACAAGTTTCGGGGTCATCGGTATTGTACCGGGACCACCGGAAGGGTCCCGGGGGCCCACCGGGTGGGGCCACCTGCCCCGGGGGGCCACATGGGCTGTAGGGGGTGCACCTTGGCCTACATGGGCCAAGGGCACCAGCCCCAAGAGGCCCATGCGCCTGGGGAAACCCTAAAGGAAGAGTCCCAGCAGGGGAAGGCACCTCCTAGGTGCCTTGGGGGGGGGAGGACTCCTCCCCTGGCCGCCGCCCCCTTGGAGATTGGATCTCCTAGGGGCTGGCGCACCCCCCCTTGGGATCCCTATATATAGTGGGGTAGGAGGGCCTCCCAAAACACACCTTATGCCTTTGGTGCAGTCCCTCCCTCTCTCCCAAGTTCTCCTCCTCTTCTCCCATGGTGCTTGGCGAAGCCCTGCGGGATTGCCACGCTCCTCCACCACCACCACGCCGTTGTGCTGCTGTTGGATGGAGTCTTCCTCAACCTCTCCCTCTCTCCTTGCTGGATCAAGGCGTGGGAGACGTCACCGGGCTGTACGTGTGTTGAACGCGGAGGTGCCGTCCGTTCGGCACTTGATCATCGGTGATCTGAATCACGACGAGTACGACTCCATCAACCCCGTTCACTTGAACGCTTCCGCTTAGCGATCTACAAGGGTATGTAGATGCAACTCTCTCTTTCTACTCGTTGCTGGTCTCTCCATAGATAGATCTTGGTGATACGTAGGAAATTTTTGAATTTCTGCTACGTTCCCCAACAGTGGCATCATGAGCTAGGTCTATTGCGTAGATTCTTTGCACGAGTAGAACACAAAGTAGTTGTGGGCGTTGATGTTGTTCAATATGCTTACCGTTACTAGTCCAATCTTGTTTCGACGGTATTGTGGGATGAAGCGGCCCGGACCGACCTTACACGTACTCTTACGTGAGACAGGTTCCACCGATTGACATGCACTTGGTGCATAAGGTGGCTAGCGGGTGCCAGTCTCTCCCACTTTAGTCGGAACGGATTCGATGAAAAGGGTCCTTATGAAGGGTAAATAGCAATTGGCATATCACGTTGTGGTCTTGCGTAGGTAAGAAACGTTCTTGCTAGAAACCCATAGCAGCCACGTAAAACATGCAACAACAATTAGAGGACGTCTAACTTGTTTTTGCAGGGTATGCTATGTGATGTGATATGGCCAAAAGGATGTGATGAATGATATATGTAATGTATGAGATTGATCATGTTCTTGTAATAGGATTCACGACTTGCATGTCGATGAGTATGACAACCGGCAGGAGCCATAGGAGTTGTCTTTATTTTTTGTATGACCTGCGTGTCATTGAAGAACGCCATGTAAATTACTTTACTTTATTGCTAAACGCGTTAGCCATAGAAGTAGAAGTAGTCGTTGGCGTGACAACTTCATGAAGACACGATGATGGAGATCATGATGATGGAGATCATGGTGTCATGCCGGTGACGATGATGATCATGGAGCCCCGAAGATGAAGATCAAAAGGAGCAAAATGATATTGGCCATATCATGTCACTATTTGATTGCATGTGATGTTTATCATGTTTATGCATCTTGTTTACTTAGGACGACGGTAGTAAATAAGATGATCCCTTACAAAATTTCAAGAAGTGTTCTCCCCTAACTGTGCACCGTTGCTACAGTTCGTCGCTTCTAAGCACCACGTGATGATCGGGTGTGATGGATTCTTACGTTCACATACAACGGGTGTAAGACAGTTTTACACAGCGAAAACACTTAGGGTTAACTTGACGAGCCTAGCATGTGCAGACATGGCCTCGGAACACGGAGACCGAAAGGTCGAGCATGAGTCGTATAGTAGATACGATCAACATGAAGATGTTCACCGACGTTAACTAGTCCGTCTCACGTGATGATCGGACACGGCCTAGTTGACTCGGATCATGTAATCACTTAGATGACCAGAGGGATGTCTATCTGAGTGGGAGTTCATAAGATGAACTTAATTATCCTGAACATAGTCAAAAGACCTTTTGCAAATTATGTCGTAGCTCACGCTATAGTTCTACTGTTTTAGATATGTTCCTAGAGAAAATATAGTTGAAAGTTGATAGTAGCGATTATGCGATCAGTAGAAAGCTTATGTCCTTAATGCACCGCTCAGTGTGCTGAACCCCAACGTCGTTTGTCGATGTTGCGAACATCGGACATACACGTTTTGATAACTACGTGATAGTTCAGTTAAATGGTTTAAGTAGAGGCACCAAAGACGTTTTCGAAATGTCGCGGAACATATGAGATGTTTCGAGGGCTGAAATTGGGATTTCAGGCTCGTGCCCACGTCAAGAGGTATAAGACCTCCGACGATTTTCTTAGCCTGCAAACTAAGGAGAAAAGCTCAATTGTTGAGCTTGTGCTCAGATTGTCTGAGTGCAACAATCACTTGAATCGAGTGGGAGTTGATCTTCCAAATGAGATAGTGATGTTTCTCCAAAGTCATTGCCACCAAGCTGCTAGAGCTTCGTGATGAACTATAACATATCAGGGATAGATATGATGATCCTTGAGGTATTCGCGTTGTTTGACACCGCGAAAGTAGAAATCAAGAAGGAGCATCAATTGTTGATGGTTGGTGAAACCACTAGTTTCAAGAAGGGCAAGGGAACAAAGGGATACTTCATGAAACGGCAATTCAGCTGCTGCTCTAGTGAGGAAACCCAAGGTTGAACCCAAACCCGAGACTAAGTGCTTCTGTAATAAGGGGAACAACCACTGGAGCAGCATTACCCTAGATACTTGGTGGATGAGAAGGCTGACAAGGTCGATAGAAGTATATTGGATATACATTATGTTAATGTGTACTTTACTAGTACTCCTAGTAGCACCAGGGTATAAGATACCGGTTCGGTTGCTAAGTGTTAGTAACTCGAAATAAAAGCTACGGCAAAAACGGAGACTAGCTAAAGGTGAGCTGACGATATGTGTTGGAAGTGTTTCCAAGTTTGATGTGATCTAACATCGCACGCTCCCTCTACCATCAAAGATTAGTATTAAACCTGAATAAGTGCTCTTGCACCTAAAAGAATGGTTTATTGAATCTTGATCGTAGGGATACACATTTTCATGCCAAAAGATATAAGATAGTAATGATAGTACCACTTACTTGTGGCACTGCCATGTAAGTCATAATGGTATAAAAACGCATGAAGAAGCTCCATGTTGATGGATCTTTGGACTCACTCGGTTTTGAAAAGTTTGAGACATGCGAACCATGTCTATTGGTGTATATGCATGAAGAAACTCCATGCAAATGGATCGTTCGAACTCACTTGATTTTGAATCACTTGAGATATGCAAATCATACCACATGGGCAAGATGACTGAAAAGCCTCATTTTCAGTAAGATGGAACAAGATAGCAACTTGTTGGAAGTAACACATTTTGATGTGTGCAGTCGAATGAGTGCTGAGGCATGCAGTGAATATCATTATGTTCTTACTTCACAGATGATTCGAGTAAATGTTGAGTATATTTACTTGATGAAACACAAGTCTGAATTATTGAATGGTTCAAGTAATTTCAGAGTGAAGTAGCAGATCATTGTGACAAGAGGATAAAATGTCTATGATATGATCATAGAGAAGAATATCTGAGTTACGAGTTTTGGCACACAATTAAGACATTGTGGAGATTGTTTCGCAATTAATACCGCCTGGAACACCATAATGTGATGGTGTGTCCGAACATCATAGTTGCACCCTATTGGATATGGTGCATGCCATGATGTCTCTTATCGAATTACCGCAATTGTTCATGGGTTAGGCATTAGAGACGACCACATTCACTTTAAATAGGGCACCGCGTAATTCCGATGAGATGACACCGTATGAATTATGGTTTAGAGAAACCTAAGTTGTCGTTTCTTAAAAGTTTGGGGCTGCGATGCTTATATGAAAAAGTTTCAGGTTGATAAGCTCGAACCCAAAGCGGATAAAATGCATCTTCATAGGAAACCCAAAACAGTTGGGTATACCTCCTAATTCAGATCCGAAAGCAATATGGATTGTTTCTAGAATCGGGTCCTTTCTCGAGGAAAAGTTTCTCTCGAAAGAATTGAGTGGGAGGATGGTGGAGACTTGATGAGGTTATTGAACCGTCTCTTCAACTAGTGTGTGACAGGGCACAGGGAGTTGTTCCTGTGGCACCTACACCAATTGAAGTGGAAGCTTATGATATTGATCATGAAACTTTGGATCAAGTCACTCCCAAACCTCGTAGGACGACAAGGATGCGTACTACTTCAGAGTGGTACGTAATCCTGTCTTGAAGGTCATGTTGCTAGACAACAATGAACCTACGAGCTATGGAGAAGCGATGGCGGGCCTGAATTCCGACAAATGGTTAGAAGCCATGAAATCCGAGATAGTATCCATATATTAGAACAAAGCATGGACTTTGGTGGACTTGCCCGATGATCGGCAATCCATTGAGATAAATGGATCTTTTAAGAAGAAGATGGACGTGGATGGTAATGTCACCATCTATGAAGCTCGACTTGTGACGAAGTGTTTTCCGACAAGTTCAAGGAGTTGACTACGATGAGATTTTCTCACTCGTAGCGATGCTTAAGTCCGTCGGAATCATGTTAGCATAAGCTGCATTTATGAAATCTGGCAGATGGATGTCAAAACAAGTTTCCTTACTAGTTTTCGTAAGGAAAGGTTGTATGCAATACAATCAGAAAAGTTTTGTCGATCCTAAGGATGCTAAAAGGTATGCTAGCTCCAGCGATCCTTCTAAGGACTGGAGTAAGCATCTCGGAGTTGGAATGTATGCTTTGATGATGATCAAAGATTTTGGGTTTGTACAAAGTTTATGAGAAACTTGTATTTCCAAAGAAGTGAGTGGGAGCACTATAGAATTTCTGATGAGTATATGTTGTTGACATATTGATGATCAGAGATGATGTAGAATTTCTAGAAAGCATATAGGGTTATTTTGAAAGTGTTTTTCAATGGAAAGCCTGGATTAAGCTACTTGAACATTGAGCATCAAGATCTATAAGGATAGATCAAAATGCTTAATAATACTTTCAAATGAGCACATACCTTGACATGATCTTGAAGGTGTTCAAGATGGACCAGTCAAAGAAGGAGTTCTTGCCTGAGTTGTAAGGTACGAAGTTAAGACTTAAAGCTCGACCACGGCAGAATAGAAAGAAAGGACGAAGGTCGTCCCCTATGCTTAAGATGTAGGCTCTTCAGTATGCTATGCTGTGTACCGCACCTGAAGTGTGCCTTGCCGTGAGTCAGTCAAGGGGTACAAGAGTGATCCAAGAATGGCTCACAGGACAGCGGTCAAAGATATCCTTAGTAACTAGTGGACTAAGGAATTTTCTCGATTATGGAGGTGGTAAAAGAGTTCGTCGTAAAGGCTACGTCGATGCAAGCTTGACACCTATCCGGATAACTCTGAGTAGAGAGACCGGATACATATAATGGAGCAATAATTTAGAATAGCTCCAAGTAGAACAGTTGTTTGGAATAGCTCCAAATAGAGCGTGGTAGCTGCATCTAGGAGATGGCATAGAGATTTGTAAAGCACACACGGATCTGAAAGGTTCAGACCCGTTGACTAAAACCTCTCTCACAAGCAACATGATCAAACATAAAACTCATTGAGTGTTAATCACATAGTGATGTGAACTAGACTACTGACTCTAGTAAACTCTTGGGTATTAGTCACATGGCGATGTGACCTGTGAGTGTTAATCACATGGCGATGTGAACTAGATTATTGACTCTAGTGCAAGTGGGAGACTGTTGGAAATATGCCCTAGAGGCAATAATAAATAAGTTATTATTATATTTCTTTGTTCATGATAATAGTCTTTTATTCATGCTATAACTGTATTATCCGGAAATCGTAATACACGTGTGAATACATAGACCACAATATGTCCCTAGTGAGCCTCTAGTTGACTAGCTCGTTGTGATCAACAGATAGTCATGGTTTCCTGGCTATGGACATTGGATGTCGTTGATAACGGGATCACATCATTAGGAGAATGATGTGATGGACAAGACCCAATCCTAAGCATAGCACAAAGATCGTGTAGTTCGTTTGCTAGAGCTTTGCCAATGTCAAGTATCTCTTCCTTTGACCATGAGATCGTGTAACTCCTGGATACCGTAGGAGTGCTTTGGGTGTATCAAACGTCACAACGTAACTGGGTGACTATAAAGGTGCACTACAGGTATCTCCGAAAGTATCTATTGTTTTATGCGGATCGAGACTGGGATTTGTCACTCCGTGTAAACGGAGAGGTATCTCTGGGCCCACTCGGTAGGACATCATCATATGCGCAATGTGACCAAGGAGTTGATCACGGGATGATGTGTTACGGAACGAGTAAAGTGACTTGCCGGTAACGAGATTGAACAAGGTATTGGATACCGACGATCGAATCTCGGGCAAGTAACATACCGATAGACAAAGGGAATTGAATACGGGATTGATTAAGTCCTTGACATCGTGGTTCATCCGATGAGATCATCGTGGAACATGTGGGAGCCAACATGGGTATCCAGATCCCGCTGTTGGTTATTGACCGGAGAACGTCTCGGTCATGTCTGCATGTCTCCCGAACCCGTAGGGTCTACACACTTAAGGTTCGATGACGCTAGGGTTATAAAGGAAGCTTGTATGTGGTTACCGAATGTTGTTCGGAGTCCCGGATGAGATCCCGGACGTCACGAGGAGTTCCGGAATGGTCCGGAGGTAAAGATTTATATATAGGAAGTCCTGTTTCGGCCATCGGGACAAGTTTCGGGGTCATCAGTATTGTACCGGGACCACCGGAAGGGTCCCGGGGGCCCACCGGGTGGGGCCACCTGCCCCGGGGGGCCACATGGGCTGTAGGGGGTGCGCCTTGGCCTACATGGGCCAAGGGCACCAGCCCCAAGAGGCCCATGCGCCTGGGGAAACACTAAAGGAAGAGTCCCAGCAGGGGAAGGCACCTCCTAGGTGCCTTGGGGGGGGGGAGGACTCCTCCCCTGGCCGCCGCCCCCTTGGAGATTGGATCTCCTAGGGGCTGGCGCACCCCCCTTGGGATCCCTATATATAGTGGGGTAGGAGGGCCTCCCAAAACACACCTTATGCCTTTGGTGCAGCCCCTCCCTCTCTCCCAAGTTCTCCTCCTCTTCTCCCATGGTGCTTGGCGAAGCCCTGCGGGATTGCCACGCTCCTCCACCACCACCACGCCGTTGTGCTGCTGTTGGATGGAGTCTTCCTCAACCTCTCCCTCTCTCCTTGCTGGATCAAGGCGTGGGAGACGTCACCGGGCTGTACGTGTGTTGAACGCGGAGGTGCCGTCCGTTCGGCACTTGATCATCGGTGATCTGAATCACGACGAGTACGACTCCATCAACCCCGTTCACTTGAACGCTTCCGCTTAGCGATCTACAAGGGTATGTAGATGCAAACTCTACTCTCTTTCTACTCGTTGCTGGTCTCTCCATAGATAGATCTTGGTGATACGTAGGAAAATTTTTGAATTTCTGCTACGTTCCCCAACACAACAGTACGACCGATCGTCCCCCATCATACAAACCACGACAACTCAATTGCCGTACCCCTAGACCTAGTAGTCCAGGGGCTCCATAACACATAAAGCCCCCGCGGGTATAAATCTATAAATAACCACCTTCTATAAGGTGTCCGGTGCAAAGGCCAAGTTCATTGGCCCACCGCTCTAACGGTTGTTCTCAGATAACCAAAAAATGCCACGCCATCGGCGCACTCCCCTCATACGGTAACCCACTGTATGCTAACGGGATGAACTACGTTGACTAGATTCAACGTGGTAAACCATTAGGCCAACGCCGGTGATATGCTCACGCCTACATACAAGGCCGAAACCCCGCCCTTAGAGCGGAAATCATACAGCTGCCGGAGTAGCAAGTCGTGCATGCCTATCAATATTTTGATATGACAACCACCTATCTGGACACCCACGGAGGAGTCCGGGATACTTCCCGGTATAGCGGCTGGGGTCACCAGGATCCGATCAGGAACCTTTAGACCAACCACAGGAGGACGCTCGGCTGCCTCTGAGCATTTACCTTTTCAAACTAACTTTTATGCAGAACAGGATTGGCGGCATGGAATCGACCTAGGACAGGACCATGCAGGTAGAAGGCAGTTCGGATTCACTTTCGATCCATTCACAACCCCCTCTAGTCCGACCATCACAGGTTCCTCCAAAAAACCATTCCTTTTTCATAATGATAAATCACACTCATATGCATAGACATATCATCCTACTGCAATGCGTAGACTTAAATAACACGTACCGGCCGTCGTTTATCATCGACGCCTCTTTGCCACAAAACGGCAGCCATGCTTCGTGTTATGCCCGGTTATGCGAGGGGCTTCACAGCACGACACTAAAGTCCGACCACCTTTTCGGTCGCTCGGCACCCCGAACTTATAGCACTATATGCATCAGCTCCGATGTTGGGGAACGTAGTAATTTCAAAAAAAAATTCCTACGTACACGCAAGATCATGGTGATGGCATAGCAATGAGAGGGGAGAGTGTTGTCCATGTACCCTCGTAGACCGTAAGCGGAAGCGTTAGCACAACGCGGTTGATGTAGTCGTACGTCTTCACGATCCGACCGATCCAAGCACCGAACGTACAACACCTCCGAGTTCAGCACACGTTCAGCTCGATGACGATCCCCGGGCTCCGATCCAGCAAAGCTTCGGGGATGAGTTCCGTCAGCACGAGGGCGCGGTGACGACGATGATGCTCTACCGGCGCAGGGCTTCACCTAAACTCCGCGACGATATGACCGAGGTGGAATATGGTGGAAGGGGGCACCGCACACGGCTAAGGAACGATCCATAGATCAACTTGTGTGTCTATGGGGTGCCCCCCGCCCCCGTATATAAAGGAGCCAGGGGGGAGGAGGCGGCTGGCCAAGGAGGGCGCGCCAAGGGGGGAGTCCTACTCCCATCGGGAGTAGGACTCCCTTCTTTCCTAGTTGGAATAGGAGAAGGGGGGGAAGAGGAGGAAGAGGGGAAGGAAAGGGGGGCGCCGCCCCCCTTCCCTTGTCCTATTCGGACTAGGAAGGGGAGGGGCGCGCGGCCCCCTCCTGCCTCCTTCCCTCTTCTCCCTCGAGGCCCATGTAGGCCCAATAACCCCCCGGGGGGTTCCGGTAACCTCCCGGTACTCCGGTAAAATGCCGATTTCACCCGGAATGATTCCGATGTCCAAATATAGGCTTCCAATATATCGATCTTTATGTCTCGACCATTTCGAGACTCCTCGTTACGTCCGTGATCACATCCGGGACTCCGAATAAACTTCGGTACATCAAAACTTATAAACTCATAATAAAACTGTCATCGTAATGTTAAGCGTGCGGACCCTACGGGTTCGAGAACTATGTAGACATGACCTAGAACTATTCTCGGTCAATAACCAATAGCGGAACCTGGATGCCCATATTGGTTCCTACATATTCTACGAAGATCTTTATCGGTCAAACCGCATAACAACATACGTTGTTCCCTTTGTCATCGGTATGTTACTTGCCCGAGATTTGATCGTCGGTATCCAATACCTAGTTCAATCTCGTTACTGGCAAGTCTCTTTACTCGTTCCGTAATGCATCATCCCGTAACCAACTCATTTGGTCACATTGCTTGCAAGGCTTATAATGATGTGCATTACCGAGAGGGCCCAGAGATACCTCTCCGACAATGGGAGTGACAAAACCTAATCTCGAAATACGCCAACTCAACATGTACCTTCGGAGACACCTGTAGTACTCCTTTATAATCACCCAGTTATGTTATGATGTTTGGTAGTACCCAAAGTGTTCCTCCGGTAAACGGGAGTTGCATAATTCTCATAGTTACAGGAACATGTATAAGTCATGAGGAAAGCAATAGCAATATACTAAATGATCAATTGCTAGGCTAACGGAATGGGTCATGTCAATCACATCATTCTCCTAATGATGTGATCCCATTAATCAAATGACAACACATGTCTATGGTTAGGAAACACAACCATCTTTGATTAATGAGCTAGTCAAGTAGAGGCATACTAGTGAAGATATGTTTGTCTATGTATTCACACATGTATCATGTTTCCGGTTAATACAATTCTAGCATGAATAATAAACATTTATCATGATATGAGGAAATAAATAATAACTTTATTATTGCCTCTAGGGCATATTTCCTTCAGTCTCCCACTTGCACTAGAGTCAATAATCTAGATTACATAGTAATGATTCTAACACCCATGGAGTCTTGGTGCTGATCATGTTTTGCTCGTGAGAGTGGCTTAGTCAATGGGTCTGCAACATTCAGATCCGTATGTATCTTGCAAATCTCTATGTCTCCCACTTGGACTTGGTCCCGAATGGAATTGAAGCGTCTCTTGATGTGCTTGGTCCTCTTGTGAAATCTGGATTCCTTTGCCAAGGCAATTGCACCAGTATTGTCACAGAAGATTTTCATTGGTCCCGATGCACTAGGTATGACACCTAGATCGGAAATGAACTCCTTCATCCAGACTCCTTCATTTGCTGCTTCCGAAGCAGCTATGTACTCCGCTTCACATGTAGATCCCGCCACGATGCTTTGTTTAGAACTGCACCAACTTACAGCTCCACCGTTTAATAAAAACACGTATCCGGTTTGCGATTTAGAATCGTCCGGATCAGTGTCAAAGCTTGCATCGACGTAACCATTTATGACTAGCTCTTTGTCACCTCCATATACGATAAACATATCCTTAGTACTTTTCAGGTATTTCAGGATGTTCTTGACCGCTGTCCAGTGATCCACTCCTGGATTACTTTGGTACCTTCCTGCCAAGCTTATTGCTAAGCATACGTCAGGTCTGGTACACAACATTGCATACATGATAGAGCCTATGGCTGAAGCATAGGGAACATCTTTCATTTTCTCTCTATCTTCTGCTGTGGTCGGGCATTGAGTTTGACTCAACTTCATACCTTGTAGTACAGGCAAGAACCCTTTCTTTGCCTGATCCATTTTTAACTTTTTCAAAATTTTATCAAGGTATGTGCTTTGTGAAAGTCCTATTAAGCGTCTTGATCTATCTCTATAGATCTTGATGCCCAATATGTAAGCAGCTTCACCGAGGTCTTTCATTGAAAAACTTTTATTCAAGTATCCATTTATGCTATCCAGAAATTCTATATCATTTCCAATTAATAATATGTCATCTACATATAATATCAGAAATGCTACAGAGCTCCCACTCGCTTTCTTGTAAATACAGGCTTCTCCAAAAGTCTGTATAAAACCATATGCTTTGATCACACTATCAAAGCGTTTATTCCAACTCCGAGATGCTTGCACCAGTCCATAAATGGAACGCTGGAGCTTGCACACTTTGTTAGCACCTTTTGGATCAACAAAACCTTTGGCTGCATCATATACAACTCTTCTTCCAGAAATCCATTCAAGAATGCAGTTTTGACATCCATTTGCCAAATTTCATAATCATGAAATGCAGCAATAGCTAACATGATTCGGACAGACTTAAGCATCGCTACGGGTGAGAAAGTCTCATCGTAGTCAACTCCTTGAACTTGTCGAAAACCTTTCGCAACAAGTCGAGCTTTATAGACAGTTACATTACCATCAGCGTCAGTCTTCTTCTTAAAGATCCATTTATTCTCAATTGCTTGCCGATCATCGGGCAAGTCAACCAAAGTCCATACTTTGTTTTCATACATGGATCCCATCTCAGATTTCATGGCCTCTAGCCATTTTGCGGAATCTGGGCTCATCATCGCTTCCTCATAGTTCGTAGGTTCATCATGGTCAAGCAACATGACTTCCAGAATTGGATTACCGTACCACTCTGGTGCGGATCTTACTCTGGTAGACCTACGAGGTTCAGTAGAAACTTGATCTGAAGTTTCATGATCAATATCATTAGCTTCCTCACTAATTGGTGTAGTTGTCACAGGAACCGGTTCTTGTGATGAACTACTTTCCAATAAGGGAGTAGATACAGTTATCTCATCAAGTTCTACTTTCCTCCCACTCACTTCTTTCGAGAGAAACTCCTTCTCTAGAAAGGATCCGATTTTAGCAACGAAAATCTTGCCCTCAGATCTGTGATAGAAGGTGTACCCAATAGTCTCTTTTGGGTATCCTATGAAGACACATTTCTCCGATTTGGGTTCGAGCTTATCTGGTTGAAGTTTCTTCACATAAGCATCGCAGCCCCAAACTTTAAGAAACGACAACTTTGGTTTCTTGCCAAACCACAGTTCATAAGGCGTCGTCTCAACGGATTTTGATGGTGCCCTATTTAACGTGAATGCGGCCGTCTCTAAAGCATAACCCCAAAACGATAGCGGTAAATCAGTAAGAGACATCATAGATCGCACCATATCTAGTAAAGTACGATTACGACGTTCGGACACACCATTTCGTTGTGGTGTTCCGGGTGGCGTGAGTTGCGAAACTATTCCGCATTGTTTCAAGTGTAGACCAAACTCGTAACTCAAATATTCTCCTCCACGATCAGATCGTAGAAATTTTATTTTCTTGTTACGATGATTTTCCACTTCACTCTGAAATTCTTTGAACTTTTCAAATGTTTCAGACTTGTGTTTCATCAAGTAGATATACCCATATCTGCTCAAATCATCTGTGAAGGTGAGAAAATAACGATACCCGCCGCGAGCCTCAACATTCATTGGACCACAAACATCAGTATGTATGATTTCCAACAAATCAGTTGCTCGCTCCATAGTTCCGGAGAACGGCGTTTTAGTCATCTTGCCCATGAGGCACGGTTCGCAAGTACCAAGTGATTCATAATCAAGTGATTCCAAAAGCCCATCAGTATGGAGTTTCTTCATGCGCTTTACACCGATATGACCTAAACGGCAGTGCCACAAATAAGTTGCACTATCGTTATCAACTCTGCATCTTTTGGTTTCAACACTATGAATATGTGTATCACTACTATCGAGATTCAATAAAAATAGACCACTTTTCAAGGGTGCATGACCATAAAAGATATTACTCATATAAATAGAACAACCATTATTCTCTGATTTAAATGAATAACCGTCTCGCATCAAACAAGATCCAGATATAATGTTCATGCTCAACGCTGGCACCAAATAACAATTATTTAGGTCTAAAACTAATCCCGATGGTAGATGTAGAGGTAGCGTGCCGACCGCGATCACATCGACTTTGGAACCATTTCCCACGCGCATCGTCACCTCGTCCTTAGCCAATCTTCGCTTAATTCGTAGTCCCTGTTTCGAGTTGCAAATATTAGCAACAGAACCAGTATCAAATACCCAGGTGCTACTGCGAGCATTAGTAAGGTACACATCAATAACATGTATATCACATATACCTTTGTTCACTTTGCCATCCTTCTTATCCGCCAAATACTTGGGGCAGTTCCGCTTCCAGTGTCCAGTCTGCTTGCAGTAGAAGCACTCAGTTTCAGGCTTAGGTCCAGACTTGGGTTTCTTCTCTTGAGCAGCAACTTGCTTGCTGTTCTTTTTGAAGTTCCCCTTCTTCTTCCCTTTGCCCTTTTTCTTGAAACTGGTGGTCTTGTTAACCATCAACACTTGATGCTCCTTCTTGATTTCTACCTCCGCGGCTTTTAGCATCGCGAAGAGCTCGGGAATAGTCTTGTTCATCCCTTGCATATTATAGTTCATCACGAAGCTCTTGTAGCTTGGTGGCAGTGATTGAAGAATTCTGTCAATGACACTATCATCAGGAAGATTAACTCCCAGTTGAATCAAGTGATTATTATACCCAGACATTTTGAGTATATGTTCACTGACAGAACTATTCTCCTCCATCTTGCAGCTATAGAACTTATTGGAGACTTCATATCTCTCAATCCGGGCATTTGCTTGAAATATTAACTTCAACTCCTGGAACATCTCATATGCTCCATGACGTTCAAAACGTCGTTGAAGACCCGGTTCTAAGCCGTAAAGCATGGCACACTGAACTATCGAGTAGTCATCAGCTTTGCTCTGCCAGACGTTCTTAACGTCGTCAGTTGCATCAGCAGCAGGCCTGGCACCCAGCGGTGCTTCCAGGACGTAACTTTTCTGTGCAGCAATGAGGATAATCCTCAGGTTACGGACCCAGTCCGTGTAATTGCTACCATCATCTTTCAACTTTGCTTTCTCAAGGAACGCATTAAAATTCAACGGAACAACAGCACGAGCCATCTATCTACAAACAAACATAGACAAGCAAAATACTATCAGGTACTAAGTTCATGATAAATTTAAGTTCAATTAATCATATTACTTAAGAACTCCCACTTAGACAGACATCTCTCTAGTCATCTAAGTGATCACGTGATCCAAATCAACTAAACCATGTCCGATCATCACGTGAGATGGAGTAGTTTCAATGGTGAACATCACTATGTTGATCATATCTACTATATGATTCACGTTCGACCTTTCGGTCTCCGTGTTCCGAGGCCATATCTGTATATGCTAGGCTCGTCAAGTATGACCTGAGTATTCCGCGTGTGCAACTGTTTTGCACCCGTTGTATTTGAACGTAGAGCCTATCACACCCGATCATCACGTGGTGTCTTAGCACGAAGAACTTTCGCAACGGTGCATACTCAGGGAGAACACTTCTTGATTATTAGTGAGAGATCATCTTAAAATGCTACCGTCAATCAAAGCAAGATAAGATGCATAAAGGATAAACATCACATGCAATCAATATAAGTGATATGATATGGCCATCATCATCTTGTGCTTGTGATCTCCATCTTCGAAGCACCGTCGTGATCACCATCGTCACCGGCGCGACACCTTGATCTCCATCGTAGCATCGTTGTTGTTACGCCAACTATTGCTTCTACGACTATCGCTGCCGCTTAGAGATAAAGTAAAGCAATTATAGGGCGTTTGCATTTCATACAATAAAGCGACAACCATATGGCTCCTGCCAGTTGCCGATAACTTCGGTTACAAAACATGATCATCTCATACAATAAAATATAGCATCACGTCTTGACCATATCACATCACAACATGCCATGCAAAAACAAGTTAGACATCCTCTACTTTGTTGTTGCAAATTTTACGTGGCTGCTACGGGCTTTAGCAAGAACCGTTCTTACCTACGCATAAAAACCACAACGATAGTTCATTAAGTTGGTGCTATTTTAACCTTTGCAAGGACCGGGTGTAGCCACACTTGATTCAGCTAAAGTGAGAGAGACAAACACCCGCCAGCCACCTTTAAGCACGAGTGCTCGTAACGGTGAAACCAGTCTCGCGTAAGCGTACGCGTAAGATCGGTCCGGGCCGCTTCATCTCACAATACCGCCGAACCAAAGTATGACATGCTGGTAAGCAGTATGACTTGTATCACCCACAACTCACTTGTGTTCTACTCGTGCATATAACATCAACGCACAAAACCTAGGCTCTGATACCACGGTTGGGGAACGTAGTAATTTCAAAAAAAAAAATCCTACGTACACGCAAGACCATGGTGATGGCATAGCAACGAGAGGGGAGAGTGTTGTCCATGTACCCTCGTAGACCGTAAGCAGAAGCATTAGCACAACGCGGTTGATGTAGTCGTACGTCTTCACGATCCGACCGATCCAAGCACCGAACGTACGGCACCTCCGAGTTCAGCACATGTTCAGCTCGATGACGATCCCCGGGCTCCGATCCAGCAAAGCTTCGGGGATGAGTTCCGTCAGCACGACAGCGCGGTGACGATGATGATGCTCTACCGACGCAGGGCTTCGCCTAAACTCCGCGACAATATGACCGAGGTGGAATATGGTGGAGGGGGGCACCGCACACGGCTAAGGAACGATCCGTAGATCAACTTGTGTGTCTATGGGGTGCCCCCCGCCCCCGTATATAAAGGAGCCAGGGGGGAGGAGGCGGCCGGCCAAGGAGGGCGCGCCAAGGGGGAGTCCTACTCCCACCGGGAGTAGGACTCCCTTCTTTCCTAGTTGGAATAGGAGAAGGGGGGAAAGAGGAGGAAGAGGGGAAGGAAAGGGGGGGCGCCGGCCCCTTCCCTTGTCCTATTCGGACTAGGAAGGGAAGGGGCGCGCGGCCCCCTCCTACCTCGTTCCCTCTTCTCCCTCGAGGCCCATGTAGGCCCAATAACCCCCCGGGGGGTTCCGGTAACCTCCCGGTACTCCGGTAAAATGCCGATTTCACCCGGAACGATTCCGATGTCCAAATATAGGCTTCCAATATATTGATCTTTATGTCTAGACCATTTCGAGACTCCTCGTTACGTCCATGATCGCATCCGGGACTCCGAACAAACTTCGGTACATCAAAACTTATAAACTCATAATAAAACTGTCATCGTAACGTTAAGCGTGCGGACCCTACGGGTTCTAGAACTACGTAGACATGACCTAGAACTATTCTCGGTCAATAACCAATAGCGGAACCTGGATGCCCATATTGGTTCCTACATATTCTATGAAGATCTTTATCGGTCAAACCGCATAACAACATACGTTGTTCCCTTTGTCATCGGTATGTTACTTGCCCGAGATTTGATCGTCAGTATCCAATACCTAGTTCAATCTCGTTACCGACAAGTCTCTTTACTCGTTCCGTAATGCATCATCCCGTAACCAACTCATTTGGTCACATTGCTTGCAAGGCTTATAATGATGTGCATTACCGAGAGGGCCCAGAGATACCTCTCCGACAATCGGAGTGACAAAACCTAATCTCGAAATACGCCAACTCAACATGTACCTTCGGAGACACCTGTAGTACTCCTTTATAATCACCCAGTTACGTTGTGACGTTTGGTAGTACCCAAAGTGTTCCTCCGGTAAACGGGAGTTGCATAATTCTCATAGTTACAGGAACATGTATAAGTCATGAAGAAAGCAATAGCAATATACTAAACGATTAATTACTAGGCTAACGGAATGGGTCATGTCAATCACATCATTCTCCTAATGATGTGTTCCCATTAATCAAATGACAACACATGTCTATGGTTAGGAAACACAACCATCTTTGATTAATGAGCTAGTCAAGTAGATGCATACTAGTGACTATATGTTTGTCTATGTATTTACACATGTATCATGTTTCCGGTTAATACAATTCTAGCATGAATAATAAACATTTATCATGATATGAGGAAATAAATAATACCTTTATTATTGCCTCTAGGGCATATTTCCTTCATCCGGATCATGTCTTGGGTCATTGGTTGGGTTTTCTCGGCTCCCATGTTTTGGTACCTTACGTTTCGTTCCGTCGGCTAAGGTAGCGCTGGGAGAACTACTGCGATTGTGTCCCGGTTCTGCCGGACGAGCACCTCAGTAGAGAAAGCCGAAAACCTACTGTCATGATGCAGCGAGAGCTGGTCAGCTGTTCGAGAGGTTGTAAAATCCTTAAAGATTTATTCCACATAACACCACTATAAAATGCAGATTGCGACGGATCGGTCTTCCGATCAGGCGCCGATAGAGCTCCTAGTTCGGCCTTCCGAACACTAGGGGCTGCGCCGACCATACTCGAATTCCTATGGCTAAGTGAGAGTAGTAAAGCCATATATAGTCCGATTGCCTGGTTCGTGGTGAGAAACACCTCCTTAAAAGGACCCAACCATGGGATAAAGAGTGTTCAAAAATACCCCGAACAATCCCGTACTTCTCACGTGGGGGCTGAAGCCGACGACTGGCCAACTCTCATAATTTACATACAATAAACAACCACGAGGGAAGTACATATGTTCACACGAAATAGGCAGTACATAATAAAAGTGCCATTACCCCACATTATAAATATTGGCAAGAATGCCCTCAGGGAAATATAATGTCTTTGGTGCACTTATCTGCTGCCAGGTGGGCCCCCTTCGGTACACCTTCATAGTACAGTTCGAGCTTGCGATGCTCCTTACCCTCCGATGGCCCCTCAGTTATCAGCTTCTCCGCATCAAGCTTCCCCCAATGCACTTTCGCATGGGCAAGTGCCATGCACGCACCTTCTATACAGACTGATCGCTTGATAGAATCAAGCCAAGGACAGGCGCCCACAATCTGCTTCATGAGTCCGAAGTAACTACTTGGAATTGGCTCTGCAGGCCACAGCCGGATAACCAAGTCCTTCATGGCTAGTTCGGCCGCCTGGTGCTGTTCGACCAGCTATTTCAGCTGACCGATAAAAGGCATCGGATAGTTCGGCGCCAAATACTGCGACCAGAAGTTCCTCCCCGCAGACTCCCTCTCCTTGGTCCGGTAAAATTGGGCAGCATCTGATATGCTACGAGGCAGATCCGCAAACGCCCCTGTAAAACAAAGAATTCAGCTTGCCGCTTAGAGTTCTCGACACTATAACATAATAATGGCCATAGATACAATAGGCCTTACCAGCCGCAACTTTCCGGGCCTCCTGAATGTCCCGTAAAGCACCTCGGGCTTCTTCCCAAGCATCTTCCGTGGCTTGGAGAGCTTGGGCAAGTTCGGATTCTTTCCCTACTAGACTTTGCTCCAAGCTCTTGCTTTTTCTCACAGCCTCCTGGGGCTCCCGCTCAGCTGTGACGACCCTGGCCTCGTGTTTTTCACGAAGTGCCTGTTCGGCCGCAGCCCTCTCGTGGGCATTAGCCACTGCCTTCTTCAGCGCCTCATATTCGGCACTCGCTCCTAGGGCGTATAACATAAATACTTTTCAATAAGCACAATTACCCATTTGTGCCTAATGCAAGACAATGTTTAAACATACCTTGCTTCTCCTCTAATTGCTTCCTCACACGGCCAAGTTCTTCCTCGGCCTGTGCCAGGCTCTGCTTCAGTACGGACACTTCTGCCTGATATACGGCCGTCTTCTCCGCAGACGCTTGTTTTGAAACAAAGAGGTACACATCATTAACAAGGGTTCACACGAAAAGAGGAGTTGATCCCCTGCCCGACTCTCTATCTTTCGCCGGACAGTGTATCAGGGGCTACTACTCATATTATGATGATTCCTCAAAGTTTCCTTAGAAACCATACCTCAAAATCCTTTATAAGGCCAAGGCAGGACTCATTCAGCCCGCTTTCGGCAGACTGAATCTTTCCAACCACCGCACCCATAAGGGTTCGATGTTCATCGATGATAGACACGTTCTTCAACACTGTCGATAGACCGCTCGATAGCTCTGCATAGACAGAGGTTGCCGGTGGAGTAGGCAAACCTCCCTCCTTGAAGGGTGTCCGCTCGCCCGATCCTGGAGCCTTAGTAGTCTCCAGGACCTTATCCGGCTTGGGGTCTCCTCGAGATGACACCTCGGTGTCGCGCCTGGACTCCGGAAAAAGAGCCTCCGGAGGCGTCTCGCTCACCACGGCATCCGAACTCAATGAATCCTCCGATGCTGATTGTCCGGCAGGAGATCTCGCCGGGCTGCACGAGATATGGCGACAGTTAAAACTACTATACTCAGACGATCCTGAATGCATAGGCGCATTAGGGATTCGGTTACTTACGATATTTCCAGGGGCTGGGCCCTGGGATCCCACTCCGGGCCGCTGTCGGCAGCCGGGGTGGGTGCCTCTAGATGGGAACCTCTCCCCCTCTTGGGCAATTCAGCCTCCAGGGATGGGGAAGCCGCGCGTTTCTTCCCACCTACAGAGTAAGGCTCGCCCTCCTCTGCTTCCTCCTCTTCGTCTTCGGAAGAAGGAGCGTCGCTGGTGTCTTCGGATTTGGCGTCCAAAGTCTCGCAGCGATGGAGGCCACTCCGGGTCTTCTTGACCTTCTTGGAGTCCTCCTTCTTTGGCGCCTCGTAAGGCGCGGGGACCAGCATCTTCGTTAGAAGAGGTCTGACCGGTTCCTCTGGCAGTGGGGCCGGACAATGCATCCGCTCCACATTCTTAATCCACCCCTGGGGTCACGATGAAACACAATTAAAATGTCTCCCTCATGACATGCCAACTAAAGCATGGATAGACAAAGCGTGACTGTAACTTACTGGGCTTGGAGAATGGGATAATTGCTACCCCCGATCCTCAGCAGAGTCCAACCATGATTTGCCGAACTTGAAGAGCACCTTCTAGATATCCTTGTGGGAGGAGTCATAGAGCTCCTGAAGGGTCTGGTGCTCAGTTGGGTCGAACTCCCACAAAGTGCAGGCTCGACGCTGACAAGGCAGAACCAGGCAAACTAGCATCACCTGGACTATGTCGACGAGTTTGACGTCCTTGTCAACTGCGCTCCGAATGCGTGTCTGGAGCAGTGATAGCTCATTGGACGAGGACCAGTTCAGGCCCTTCTTGGGCCAGGACGTGAGCCGCAGTGGAGCTCCGGATCTGAACTCAGGAGCTGCAGCCCACGTTTTGCCACATGGTTCGGTGATATAAAACCACTGCTGCTGCCACTCCTTGACAGAGTCGTTGAAAGTGCCCTTCGACCAAACGACCTTGGGCATCTTGCTCACCATGGCACCGCCACACTCGGCGTGTTCGCCACTTACCACCTTGGGCTTCACATTGAAAATCTTCAGCCACAGGCCGAAGTGAGGCGGAATCCGGAGAAAGGCCTCGCACACGATGATGAACGTCGAGATATTGAGAAAAGAGTTGAGGGAAAGATCATGAAAATCAATCCCATAGTAATACATAACTCCATGGACAAATGGGTGGAGGGGAAACCCGAGCCCACGGACAAAATGGGGAAGGAACACGACTCTCTCGTGAGGCTTCGAAGTAGGGACGACCTATCCCGCCGGTGTGAGACGGTGGCCAATCTTCTTGGCCAGATACCCGGCTTCCCGGAGCTTCTTGATATCCTTCTCCCAGACGGTAGAGGCCATCCATTTGCCTCCTGCTCCGGATCCGGACATCTTTGGAAAACTTCTCTTCGATGGAAAAGAAGAAGGCTTGGGCGTTAGGGATCAAGCAGAGGGGAATGAGTTAGCAGTAGGAGAAGGCGCGTGTAAAGAGGAAGGGACCTTATCTCTTTATAAGGGATGGTAAAAGCTTTTTGCTCCTCCCCACTTGCCTGGTGGAACCCGCTCACCTCCCACTTGCCGCGATTAGTGGTGCGGTTGGATTACCCATACCCGTATTGATGAGAATCCCGTGATAAGGGGACATGATCTCTGCTTTGACAAGACGTGTCAAGAAAACCGCCCCGCGACACGCGTTGCGGCTGGTTGTGGGGAAAATAGTTCAAATAATGACCTGGCTGAAATGGCATATCACATCGTCTAAAAGTCGTCAGTTGAAGTATCATTCTCTCTACGGTGGTATGTGAAGATCATTTTGCAGATCCGGACACGGTCTACGTGTTTGACAATAACCTTGGAGTATTCAGAAGGAGGAACCCGCCTTGCAATGCCGAAGACAAGACTGCACGCCGGAATCATCGTCATTGAAGCCTGGTACAGGGGCTACTGAGGAAGTCCTGGATTAGGGGGTATCCGGACAGCCGGACTATATACATCGTCCGGACTATCGAAGCATGAAGATACAAGACTCAGGACTTCGGCCCGTGTCTGGATGGGACTCTCCTTTGCGTGGAAGACAAGCTTGGCGATCCAGATATTATGTCTCCTTCCTTGTAATCGACTCCATGTAAACCCTAGCCCTCTCTGGTGTCTATATAAACCGGAGAGGATGGTCCTTAGAAGACCGATCACAATTACAATGTCAGGACCCCGACTCGATGTCACATCGATCTAGCCGGTAACACCTCATATCACTTTGCGGCCTCACGCACGGTATCCCCACGGGTGTCGCCTTACCTTTGCCCGGGACCGTTTGCGCCTTTTGGCTCACGTATATGATAGTGTCGCTAGCATCCATATGATAAGGAGCCCGGGCTGACATGACTAGTCGTAAACCCAAAGTGGCACAGACTTACAGGGACAGGCATCCATGACCCAGCTTCGAACGTGTCGTTCATCAGCAAGTGGGTCCGGGCTGTAGTACTGGGCTAGCAGGACTCCGGTAAACCGGGCTGTAGCGGGCTAACAGGACTCCAGTACTCAATGCGTGACATTTCCCCGAAGGGACAGACACAGGAACGAAGAAGGACACATGCCGGCCAGCCTAAGTGTTCCAGAGCAGTAGCAAGCTACCATGGCTCAGCGGTAACACTAGGAGACATTTCCCGGTAAGAGAGGCTACTAAAGATAAACAACTAGGTAGTCAGATCCCACACATACCAAGCATTTCAATCATACACACAATATGCTCGATATGTGCAAATACAACGAAGCATCACAACATGACTCTACGACACAAGTACTTTATTTAAGGCTCAGGGAGCCATACATAACATACACCAAGGTACGGGTCTCACGACCCAACATTCAAGTCATACAGTCATACAAACCAGCAGCGGAAGTAACTTGTCTGAGTACAGACAACTAGTAAAATAAAAGAGGCTTGGAAAGCCTAGCTATACTACGTGGTCCTTCATAAGCTCAGGATCACCACCTGGGCCTTTAGCCTACTCGTTGATGTCAACGTCTACGTAGAACCCATTAGAAGGGGTTGCAGCGTCTTCTGTAAAATGTAAATTATAGCAACATGAGTACAAAGGTACTCAGCAAGACTTACATCAGATCCTACATACATGCACATTGTCAAGAAGGGTTGGTGGAGTTATTGCAGCAAGCCAGCTTTGACTCTTGGCTAGACTATCCTACGATACTCCAACTTGAAATGGTTTTGCGCACACGAGTCCACTACTCACCACTTCAATACACTACCGAGGATCCGCCTCCGTCTTCCTACGGAAGAGCCATCCTCGGCACTCACACTTATCTTGGGGCTTTTAGTAGTTTCCATTTACTTGTCTATGAACTGTATAGGCAACCAAGTAGTCCTTTACCGCGGACGCGGCTATTCGAATAGATCATGTTAACCCTGCAGGGGTGTACTTCTTCATACACGCTCTCACCTCTTACCGTCGTTTACACGACATGTACTCGGCAACCTTCAAGCGGAAGCCCAACGTGGGTGTCGGCCACGACCTACCTAATCACCTAAGCCTCCAGTCCAGGTTTATCGCCTATCCAGGTTCCATCCGCAGGGAGTCCGGCCGAGGTTTCCCATATGGCCCCGAACGATGTGAACAGGGTTCCCGAGATACCTAACGGGTATTCGGTACACCCGGCCACGTACCTACCGCATCACAGCCCACCCCTACGGTCAGCGCTGTCCGCGGCCTCCAGTAGGCTACAAACACCAGAAACTACTTGCAACTCCTGGACGGAGAACTAGGGTGAATAAGAAGTCGAGAGGGTCCATTGGTTTCGGGCCCAATGCATGGTAGTAGCTGATTCTTAAATCACACATACAGATCTCAGTGCTTAAGGTCGGCTTCAATGAAACAACCCACCATGTAGTCCTACATGGCCTCTCATCGATACCTTTACCAAATCGTGTTCACCACACCACTCTCATTACCGACATAATCATTTCACTCTAGCCCATCACCAAGATGAACCAGACCTGACACGACTCTAAGCATAGCAGGCATAGCAAGGTAGGAACAACACATACATATGGCTCAATCAACTCCTACACATGCTAGTGGGTTTCATCTAGTTACTGTGGCAATGACAAGTCATGCAGAGGAAATGGGTTCAACTACCGTAGCACACAGCAGTTTGAGACGCGTTGTCTTAATGCAGTAAAAGAGAGCAGGAGCGAGAACATGGGATTGTATCGATATGATCAAATGGTTGGTTGCTTGCCTGATGGTTCGATGCACTGATACGGTTCTTCGTTAGGGTAATCACGGTACTCCTCGAAGGCAGAACCTGTCGCAAAGGACACCGATACACAACCATCACCAAACAATGTGCAACAATATGATGCATGCATGAAACATGGCAATATGAGTGTGTTGGGCTAATGCAACTAAAACCAGAAGGGTTTGAACAAATTTGAATCAAAGATTCTAATTTCAAACTCAACCATGGCCTTTTAAAGTGCTTTTCCTTGTTCTGCATTAACATCAAGTTAACTTGTTTAGTCATGCATGAAAATAGTACAGATGGATAGATTGGATTTTTCTGATCATTTTTAATATATAATTTGTCTGATTTGGAGTTACAGAATAAAAGTTATGAATTTTTGAAGTTTAAATTATATTCTGGAATTTCCTATATTAGAATAATTCCAGAAAATCATTATTGCGTCAGCCTGACGTCAGTGTGACGTCAGCAGGTCAACGGAACAGGTCTGGGTCAAACCTGATAGTGGGTCCCGCATGTCAGGGTGATTATTTTAATTAAAGTTTAATTAAAACTAAACATGTTTAATTAACAGGGCTGGGCCCCACCTGTCATTGACTCAGGGGAGTCAACCAGGGCCCACCCGTGGTCAAAGTCAATGCCAGCGGCGCCGGCGTTTAGCCGCCGGCGAGCCCGACGTGACGGCGGGAGTGGTTTTGGCCATTTCGGCCACCAAATGGGCCGCGGAGACCACCAGAGTGGAGCTGAGGACAAGCCGCAGCTCTTGGTGGAGTCCGTTGGGGTCGGGGTGGCCGGAGTTGGCGCCGACGACGACTTTGGCGGCCACCGGGGTTCGGTCGAAGATGAACTTGGCGCTAGAGGGGTCGGTGAGGCTCGTGGAGTGGCTAGCTAGGTGCTGCGGGACTCGGTGAGTAAGATGGACACCATCTTGTGGCCGGAGTGTGGCCGGAAGCACGTCGGCGACGAGATCCGCGGCGGTGCGGGCGTGTGATCCTCGTGCGGTGGCTACACGGCTCAGGAATGAGAGAGAGAGGGTCGGAGGAGTAGCTAGGCTCACAGCGCTCCCGTAGAGGCCACCGGCGAGGTCGGGGACGAGCTGAGGCGGCGACGGCGTTGAAGGGGATCTCCGGCGACGGTGAGCTCGGGCGAGGTCGGTGCGGTGGTCTCGGGCCGCACGAGCACACGGGGCTCGGCTAGCTCGATGAAGTGGACGGCGGCGGAGCTCCTGGACACGGTGGCACGGCGTGGGGTGGACGGAGGGCGTGGCTACGGCGAGGGGGTGGCGGCGATGGCGTCGGCCATGGCTGGGGCGTGCGAGGGGGAGGAGCTGGAGAGGAGAGGGGGTGTCTGGGGGGTTCGGGGGAGAGAGGGAGGCCGATCCACGGCGTTAGCCGGGCGAGGGAGGCGGCGAGGCGGCGAGCAGGTGTGTGGCACCCATGCGGTGCTCGCCGTCGAGCACCTGCCTGCCTGCCTGGCCGGAAGCAGCTCGCTGGCGCGGTGCTGGGCTAGGCCGGCAGGTGGGCCGGTGCTGGGCGACAGGTAAGTTTTTTTCCATTTTCTTCTGTTTTCTGTTTTTTAATACCTCTGCAACTTTGTTGAATTTAATAAAATACCTAGGCAACTTCAAAAATCACCAAACTACTCCTGGTCCATAGATGGATTTTTTCCAACATGAAACATTTTAGTTTGGAGATATTTGAGCATTTAAATATTTTATATAATTTTAAATGCCCAAATTCAAATATTTATGATTTAATTCAAAAACCCTAGGATGGCCTAGGAAAATGTGCACCACTTTTGGCAGAGGTTCTGAACCAAGACAAAAATGATGGGCATTTTGGAAGGGCATTTCAGGTTCATTGAAAATGTTTTTAGCAAACCCTAATTGGTTTCAGAGGGGACTGGGGGTTCTGTCATCCCCATTTCAGGTTTCTGATGAAAAAGTAAACATGATGCAACACTCTAATGCATGGCTAACTAGGATGTGACATACAATCACACCATCATAGGCTAGCTCCTAGGGTTTAGCCTCTACGATCTCGTGGTAGATCTACTCTTGTACTACTCATATCTTCAATATTAATCAAGCAGGAAGTAGGGTTTTACCTCCATCGAGAGGGCCCAAACCTGGGTAAACATTGTGTCCCTCGCTTCCTGTTACCATCAGCCTAAGACACACAGATCGGGACCCCTACCCGAGATCCGCCAGTTTTGACACCGACAGGGAGTACAAGGGTTTACTGGTTCGTCTGCCGTCGCCGGAGAATAACAGCAAGTGTGGGTGAGTAGAGGGCTGGCTAGGCAAGAGATGGGAGTACGGTGGGGCGGTGAGGCCTGCGCGACAAAATAGCCGGCCGTGGGAGGAGGGAGCAGGCAGTCCCGCCGATGCTTGTTTCAGCGGCTGGAGTAGGAAGAGCAGAGATTGAAGAAGCACGACGACCGTTGGATGGACATCCAACAGTCACTGCTCTCGTGTGTTGACTAAGTTGACACGGCGTTGCGTGTGCGTCAACCTTTTTTTAGGAAAGCATATGCGTCAATCTGTAGTAGGCGCACAAGCCAGCCTCAAATATCTGGAAAACAACATACAACCCATCTGCCATTATTTCTAATAATTTACAGCCCATTTGCTAATTCTTAAGCATTTTTTGGAGCCCATCTTCTTTTTGTTAGCATTACACCCCATATTGTGGTCACGGTTAAAAAGTATACGAAATTTTGCATATTTTGGTGTGGTCAACTGTTTTTAATCCCAAAATATCGAGTCACATTCAAACTATTTTGAAAAAATAATTTATATAAATATAAAATCCAAATAATTGTCCACACATAAAAATCAATGGAATTTAAAATCTTGTAATGAAAGAAATTGAAACTAATTCTCGGTTTGATGTGTTTTAAAAATGTACAACCCATTTCTCGAAAAACCAAATGAAACTCTCCTTGTCTTGAAAGATTTGCAGCCCAGCAGGGTTGATAAAGCAAGTAGGCCTCATTTGGGTATTTCTTTTTAAAAATAGAACTGGGCTAGGCATTTTCAGCAAAAAAAAAACACACAACTGGGCTCGTGATGTGGTAAACATAAAAAACCTGGCTAGACGGGCCACAACCCCCGTACAGCCCTGTTGTTACCCTGATCCATCACTAAAACTAGTATAAATAACAACTGCTTGTTCCTCGAAAAAAATAACAACTATGCAACCTGCTGGGTCCCTGGTGTCAGTCGCTCTTAGTGTAATTCTCTCGTTTATTAACTACGTTGACAATGGCGTGAGTCCCAGATGTCCAACCATTAGGAGGAACCATTTGTTTGGGCTTGTAATAACGAGGCACTTGCTTGCGTACTTCCATGACACTGGTGGGTCCCTACTGTCATCCTCTCCACATACAGTCATCTCCTTGTTCCTCTTGATTGTTGACGACATTGACAATGCAAGAGGGCGGCGCACGACGCACGGCAAGCGAACCAAGGTGGAGGACAACAGTGAGGCCTTGGACGGAACGAACAGGAGCCGTGGAAGATGCGCCGGTCCAGTCGTAGGCAGAGGGGAGTATGAGGGTTGACTGGTTCAGGTGCGGGTGTGTGTTGGGGCTGACGTCGCCGGAGAATAACATGACGTGTGGGGGAATAGAGGGAGGGACTGGCTAATGTTGGAGGGTACGGTTGGGCAGCGGAGGCGCAACCAGCCATGGGAGGCGGGAGCAGGCGGAGCCGACGGGGTGGTTTGGTTTGGGCGGCTGGAGGAAGAAGACAAGAGATAGAAGATACACGACAGATGTTGGATGTCAATCCAACGGCTGGTAGGCAGAATCATTTGTTGACTGGCTAGTAAGTCGACACCACCTTGGATAGGCTATTTCCTTGTGGGTCCCAAATGTCAGAATCCAAATCTGTCACGGTCATGCAGCCTTTCCTATGAAAATTTACAACCCATTTGATGTGCTATTTTGAAATAAGTTTGTGGGTGCTGGTGGGGGCTAATCACTTGGCTTCTGTAATGCACAGCGAGCTCAAGCAGCCCGCGAGAGTGATGTTATTTCCCTTGGTTGGGATTTGTTACAATATTTCACTCTAAATTAAATGAATGGCAAGCTATTTGCCTTGTTTCAAAGAAAATATGGCAGTCACAGTTGAGTTGAAAAGGGCAAGAACATCTAACTCTAGCTTACAAACTGTACAAAAGCACGAGGGTTAATTGTTCATCAGGTTTAGAAAAAACCCAGATTGAAAAGGGCAACAACATCTAACTCAAGCACTATTTTCGGCAGTCACAGTCAAATGGATCGGTCAGGTCCATAGAATGAACATCCTGGGTCGTAAAATTTACTGGATTATGATCACAATATGTTGTAAATAGAAGCCCGGCACGTTCAGAAGCTCTTTTGCCCACCTGAAACTCCTTTTTTTGCTCTTCAACATACCCATCCGTCAAAACCATGCTGTTGATAAACTTAAGCCTGATGGACAACAGTAACCTCGCATTCAGCAGGAAGAATGTGAAAAATCTAGTGTTTGCATGGTTGGCTACATATCGTTCTAGCGTTATTGTCTTCAATCGAATGTCATGAGAAGTGAGAAAATCCCGTTGCTTACGAATCCACCAGTTGGTTATAACTTTCTTACCCCGTCCTGTTGCCTAAGTAGACATGAATATTGAAAACAGTTAAGGTCTAAAAAAAGAGTGTCGAAAGAGCAACAGCTGAACGGTTATCTAGTACACTATATGCGGGCTTCCAATGTGCGTGAAATTATCACCTTTATATACAACTTCTCTAGACATGGAAAGCATTGCAGCAAGCCAATAATCTTGTTCATATCAAAACCATTCATTTGGATATATAAGATCTTGACAGAATCCAGCACCATTGATAGGCCATCCATGGAGAAACTCTTCATCGAGCATAGAACATAATATTAGTACAAAATGTGTACTCCAAGATGATATATAACTTATGCGCAGAAATTTAAAATGCAGCCTATGGTTACAAGTGTAGATGATAATATAAAGTACCTGAAGAACTGTGGAGCCAAACACAATATTGAAATGAGCACATAGATCATGTATTACACCAAGGTCTCCAGTTTAGGCGCAAAGAGGACAGTTATTTGCGACGGTGAATAACTAGAATCAAGGATCAACCTTTGAAGTGAAGGGGCATCTTGGATGATGAGCTGCTTTCCGTCAAAAGAAATTCCAATTCTTACAAGGTTAGACGACTTTATTTGGAGACAACTGATTGTAACTATGAAAACAAGCACCAAGCACTCCAGGGCAGGGCAACTGGAGTGGATGATGTTGCGCAATGAGGCCTCCGATATACGAACCCGCACAAGTGAAAGTTTCTTGAGAAATGGGAGTCGAAGGTTTAGTACCAGATTGTCTAGTAGGTAGCACAGCGTAAAGGTGGTGGTGTGGAGAGAGGAGCAAAACCGTGAGATGGACATCGGTGTTGAGGGCACAAGTACACGTCGTTCGATATCTGATAGGTGATTTCCAAGGGAATAGTAGAACTCAAGCAACTGTAGTTCTATGAATTCAGGGGATTTCAGCTAGGCGTCAACCGTGCAGGGCATGGTATGCTTGCTCAAGTAGCATGATGGGATGTAGAGGCTTTGAACGGGGCCCTGGTGGGAGGAGATGATGGCTCTGGGGATTTCAAAATCATTGAAGAGAGATAGCTGACGATAGTCAAGATTAAGGGGCATGGTGCACCATAGAGAGCGCCATCGAATTGAGAGGACTTGGGTCGGCAGCAACCCTTGGTGGGGAGAAGCGAGATGATCTCCCCAAGGATGGCGTCCGGGAGATCGCTGATGCGGTCCATCCAAGATTCTACGAGTTCCTGGGATCCGGTGGGGGCAGGGTCGCTGCTTCTCCCCGCGCTGCTGGGTGCGGGATCTACAACAAGCGTGGCTGCTGGTGGGAGCCTCATCTTCTTGGCGCTGGGGTCAACCGACTCCATTTTCCTCGAGGACGTTGTGTCGCACTCACGGATTTGAGCAGAGTAACGAATGACGAGCCTAGTTGTAGTGCGAGTGAAGAAGAAGGGGAGCTGGGGGTTTTCTATAGTAGTGAGGAAGTAGGGGAGCTGGGGTTTTCTGTAAGAGTGAGGTGAGGAATTTGGGGGTACGAGTGGAGCGAGCTGACGTGAGGTGGGTGGGGGTGAGGAGGAAGAAGAGCACCCAGGTTTTTTGGGGGGCGGTGTGCTGGGTGTGGGTAGCGCTTCTCATTAAGTAAATATATGGGCTTTTGAATTGATTTTATTATTTACTAGGGTGGATGGGCTGTTTTGTCTTGGGCCCGGAGAAACAATTACTACTAGTAAAGTGGAGACACTCTACAACTACCCAGAAAAACAATTACTACTAGTACAGTGGATACACTACCACTTCTGGCTCCTCCTAGGTCATCGAAACGTCTCCCTCTACTGAATGCCGTTTTACTTTTGTTCACCGACATGCGGTCCATGCAGCGCGTGGGCCCAAATGCCATCCACCAAAATAGAAGGCAGTATGCAGGCGGAGATTCACCCCAGTCGTAGCGCGGCAGTAACAAGCCATCGCATCACAAAACTCCATCTCCCCGCAGTCTAAGTTTGACGAACAAAGCAACCACCATTTCACTCTTCGCTGAATCCCCTTCTCCCTCACCATCTTCAAGAAAGCCAACACTCGCATCTGCCACTATTCTTCTCTCCCAACGAAGGGAAGGTAAGCGGATCCGTGATGTTGGTATATTTTCGTTCAGAAAAAAAGGAACTTTTACAAAGCAGTAACCGATCCTCACTCTCTCTTTTGTTTTATTGTCACTGCGATTGTGTTTTCCTTTCAATGGTCTCCTAGTATTCGTCAGTTTCATGATGGACCAAGGAGAACCAAGCAAAGATCTGCCGATATTGGAGCAGACGCGAGAGGCTGATCCCCACGAGAAAGAGAGCTCCAAGAAGATGGAGGCAGCCACCGAGCCGACCCCAGATACGCTCATGGCCACTACTGAGATGGTCAATGCCCCGTTTGAGGTTATAGCCCCCGTGGCACTGCAGGAGCAGTTTTCCCCTTTGAGGATGTGTCCCCCCACTGAGCTGCTCAAGGTGATTTTCTTCTTTGTCGATCTCGATTGTGGTTTTTCATCTAAGTATGTGCTGATGAATAATGCAAAATTTTATTATACCGGAAAGTAATTTAGCTTCGATGCCATGCTATACATAGTGGTTTAAATAACTTGTGTTTATTATACCGGAAAGTAATTTAGTATGTGTTTCTGTTTCAGTTAGAGCCCTGATGCAGACAAGGATTGTGTGGTTGTACATGTCACTCGCTATGAGGCGGATGGCCTGAATATACGCACTGGGAAAATAGAGTTCTTTGGCTGTTGGATCCTGGAAGCCATTTGCGCTTATACCGATGTCGAGTTGTATTCCAGCCTCACCGTTGTCAAGCGTGTTGTCCAAGGTGTACGGAAGAACAAAGCTACTCCTTTGTTTGTGAGGCATACTGTTCTGTCAAGCTTACGCAGGAAGATGACATGGCATGCGTCCACAAACAAGTTTATGAGTGGCAAGGCCACAAGGTTATCTTCATGAAGGTTCACAGGATTGAGCTGCTGCCGGACGTCCTCAATGATGTTCATGGCAAGGTCTGTGTTGTGTCCAGCCCAAATTAGATCGATGCATGAAATAGTTGCCCCCGCTAGTGTTTAATAGTAGTTTGGACTGTGTCTAATTATCTGAACTTTGCCTGTTATCGAGCCCTCTAGGGCTAATACTCTGTTTGAATCCGTCTATGGGAACTGCTGCTACTTTTGTGTGCCCATGAATCATGTGAGAACCATCATAATTGTTGCTGAAACAGATGCGTCCTCACTAGTTTTTTCATGAATGTGGCATGGTAAGACATAAGTTGTCACGGTTTATCATACGAGCAGTGTGTGTTTGATGAAATAGAGTACTCATTCGAGAACTGTGCACCGACGTATACATAAGTACATGTAAACGCTGTTCGTGCTACCCCACTTGTAAGCAGTTGTGCAAAACATGGCACATTGGCTCGGCTCGCTTCAACACTAGGCTATCGACCATCTAACAATCAACAATCTGCTGTCTCACATATAAGCAACTATGTATCTTGTTACAGTGACTCATGCAGTTCACTGAGGCCACAATGTAAATTCCAAATGTTCACACGCTAGTCCAGCATTCATGTCGAACACTCACATTAAACTCGGCTTCATAAAAAACTTGAAAAGCATAAGTTAAGCAATTTTATAAATCTTAATGATTCATAGAACATAACAAACATATACTAGTTCATAGCAAAAGACAAAGTTGTGAGAAGGTTTACAAATCAGGGAAAAACAAGCAAGGCTTCACTGAGCAAAGGGCCTCCCGGCAGGCTTAAATTTCCTGGAGTTCACTCTATTTTTTTCTTGTTGCCACCATCCAGGGTTAGGTTCTCTCATTCCAGAATAACCAATTATAATTGTGTTCTCAGCTGGAATGCTGAACCGAACCATGCAGTGTACTAACGAGCTAAATTCTTGTGCATTCCACTAAATTTAAGCACCGCTATTTGCAGAAGTAAGCAGACCACAATGCCTCTTGTCCGCGCACCTGTCCCAAAAACCGCCGCACAGCCGTGCTAGCTAGTCCTCGGTCCATGGATGAACTGGTAGAAAGTGTATTCCGGACTAGGATGCAGTTGTTTTCGCTCGTCCCTGCACTGCAATCAGGAAGTAAAGCATACAAATCAACTTCTTTTAGATTAGGTTGGTCATTCTACCTAGTTACTACCAATGTAGGAATACCTAGAACACTGGTGGTTAGAGGACGACAACTAGGAATAGACATCTCATTTTGCGCAGTTGTACTAAAACTGAGGTGTGTACTTTTGATTGCGCAGATAGAAATGATATGGAGACAGACATCCCTGATTGCACAAATACGAAATACATTTATTTAAATAGTGATAGATAGTTGCAGTGTCGTATGATTAACAACAACATCTATTGTGTTATAATTGGCACTAGATTGAAAGTATGAAAGTGCCCTTAAGTAAGTAGCATCACATCACATCAACACTGCCACTAGATTAACATGTAGAACAATAGCATTAGTATTACTGTCATGAGAGTAGCACATGGTCAATAAATGTGCAATCAAATTTGTGCAGTTCCACTGGGATGAAGCAATGTTAGCGGTGTGAGAGTTAAGTGTAACTGCAAAAACACAATTCATGGGAAATAAAGCAAGACGGAAGCACTTCATAAAATGGTGGTGGTATTGCTTCAATTTATCGACGGCACTAGACCATTACTTATAGTGACATTAGGTGGCATTGCTTAATGCTTCATGTGATTTTACATTAACGGTAGCGATATGGGCGTAGGGACAGCAGGGGCATAAAGTGGTGAGGCAGATGTGGCTGCCGAGAGCGGCAAACACTCAGGCAACATGTCTGCATTTGTCCCATTTTTTTATCTCCTCGGCGACATTTTCCTATGTGAGCACAGGAAATCTAGACCTGCTCATTCTCATTTGCGTTGTCCCCTAACACCCCTCACTTTCTTTCCTTTTTCAACCAAGAGACGGGTCCACTTTCCCCCACCCTTTGCCATCCACCATGTTTTCTTCGCCTTTTCAACCAAGAGACCGGTTGAGTAGCTAGTATCTACTACTTTCCCCCGTTTCCTCTTAGAACCAAGTCCTAGATTCATGCTACAACTTTCCCACTTTCTTCCCTGATTGAACCAACTCTTAGGGTCGACTATATGAACTAGCTTTACCTCTAATAATAGTAAAAGTCTAGGTGGCTTTGGAACAGCCGACGGAAGTAGAAAAAGATCCACAGTGTAGGGGATATACCCCGCGGTATGACCCGGCTGGGCTTGGCATTTTCATTGGTAACCCGTCGGAGGACTGGCGACTCACGAGCCTGGCGGCTCACTGGTCTGACGACTCACGGATGGCCCTAAACGGCGGGTCAGATAAAAGACTATGCCCAAGGCCCAGAAGGCCGGCTCATGTTATGGTGGGCCGGTTTACGAGGGAAGGCATAAGGAGTTTCCCCTTTAGGGGGCAGACTAGAATCCCACTTGTAATAGACTAGTCCTAATCCTAATAGGACTCCACATGTAACCCGCCCCTTCAACTTATATAAGGAGGGGCAAGGCACCCCAAGAGGGAGAAGCAAGAAGAAACAATCTCTAGGGCTAGACACAAAGTGCCGGTTTACCAGCGACTCCCTCATGATCATAATAAGACCTAGCCACAAACAACATGTAGGGCTATTACCGGATGATGTTTCCCGGGGCCCGAAGCTGTCCAAATCCTTGCTTTGTGTGTTGTGTCTCTCGTCCCGATCAACCCCTCTCAAGCTACCACATAGATGCGTTGGCCTCGCGACTAAGTCCTAACACTAAGGACATATGCCGTGACAAATCCGTGACAGTTGGCGCCCACCGTGGGACTCGCGCACGGTGGTGTTGAGTTCTTGAAGGGATTTCTTTCAGGGACTGAGAAGCTGTGACCCGCCGGATCAACAAGAGCCGGTGTGGAAGAATTCATGTCAACTACGAAGATCATCAGTCAAGATTGAAGAAGTTTTCAGCGGCGGTGTATAGAAGATTGAGCAGAAGCAGCAAAATCATTGTTTTGCGGTCAGAATCATAGTTAACTTTGGAATTGGTAGTGCAAAGTTTGAGGGGAAATTAGGGTTGCGTTCTATGCGATGGACAGACATGACCTGACGATCCGTCAAATCTGAAGACAGACTATTGCAGCGGTTGCCGTACAAAACGAGATGATATCTGATTTGGTAAGTTAGCCGTGTCCTGGTTGGATTCTTTGGCTCGCCGGATAAACAAAAGCAACAAGTAGCGACGGGAGCAGCTCACAAGAAGATTGAATTGATCATTGCTATTGCTATAGTCACAAAAAAGTCATGGCCAAGTATTAGGAGTAATAGTTGCACGATTTACGAAATCTATTTTGATTAATAGTGTTATTGTTACTTCTACCAAGTGAGCTCTAATCAGAACAAGATCAGCTCCTATTCATCATGTGAAGACATCTGAAGCATTAAGGGAAGATTCCAATGCGTTAAGCCACCTTTGAGTTGACCCGCCTCGTCGCTGCTAACAAGAAAAGAATAATATATATACTATGACCTAGAGGAAGTCACAGACTCAAATTTTGCCTCGTCTCCACATCAAGCAGCCGCGACCGGGGCGCCATTATGACCATGAGCAGCCGTGGCACAGCCTGAGCCATCGCCAGGGCCTCACATCACCACAGGCTGCCGCAGGCTGACCCTGACGTCGAGCCGGCCTGGCCCTGAGTCACCCTGGCCCCGCTCTGCTTTACTGCCTCTAACCATGCCTTGAGCCGCTGGGGTTGAACCGTCATCCACTCAGACTTGCCTCAAGCTGCCGCGCCGCAAGCCGCCGTCGTGGCCTCCTCGAGCCCACGTGCGTTGTTTCCTCTGCTGTGCAACGTGCCGAGTCACTGCCGTTTCATCGACTCGCTTCACCGGATCGTCGAGTCATCTTCGCTTTTGAGCCGCCCTCGCGCGAGCTCGCACCCCGCGGACCTGCCAGCCGTCACGCCCTTCTCCACCAACTGGATTGAGCCGCCGCTGGGTCTACCCGTGCCTTCACTACCGTTTCATCTCAGCGGTGAACCATCGAGCCACCTCTGCTTCTACTATGGTTTTGCACCAAGCCGTCCCCTTCTACTGCGACCTGCCATCTTTGCTGTCCAAGTCGCCTCCGGTGTGTGGAATGCCGCAAGCTGCCCGGTTGTTTTGAGCCACCGTTCGCGTCAGCTACAGCGGGCTCTTCACACGATGGAGTTACAGTAGCGAAAACAGGCTTGTTGCTGGATGTTGGAAAAGTCAAAGGGTCAGCCACCTGACCCACGTATTAGTAGGATAACTACTACAAGTAGAACTACTGCTGATTTGCCATCGTATAAAAGAACATGGGATACGGTGCTAGGGCCGCATCGGACATTTGATATGTTTTTTAAGTACATATTGTTTTTATCAAAGAACAATAACTCGGGTCTATGATATTTTTTCGCAGGACTATTGTTTATTACAAAGGTGTCGCACAAGGGGCGTGCACCAGTATTATTTTTGCACTATGTGCTTGTCCTGCTCAACAAGTACGTGCGCAGGTCACCGACCCCGCTACATCAACACGACGCTGCTGACTCGCCCGTCTGCGCGGCTTACCGCGCCCGCGATTGACTCGCCCGTCCTCGTGGCTTATTGCGCCCGTGATTGATTCGCCCGTCCATGCGGCTTACCACGCGGCTTACCGCGCCCGCAATTGACTCGCCCATCCGCGCTAGCTTACAATGCCGCAGCCAGCTCATCAGTCTGCTCCCGCGGTCACTCGGTCGTGATTGATTTCAGCTTCACCGTGGTGATCATCAACTCCACGGTGGATAATTTCTGGCCTGACATATCAGGTGAAATCAATCTAGTATATTTTTATATATTATATATTGTTTTCTTTAAAAAAGAGCAATTACTCTGGCTTGCGATGTTTTTGATGCAGAACAATTGTTTGCTACATGAACACGACATGGTTGACTCGCCCGTCCGCGCGGCTTACCGCGCCTGCGATCGACTCGCCCATCCGCACCGGCTTACAACGCCATGGCCGGCTCCTCTGTCTATGTCACCTCAGTTGTTGCGGTCATTTTTTCCGTCCGTCTCTTGCGGCTTGGTCTACATCAACACACCGGGCCGCACCTGTCTGCATGAGCTGTTTATTGAGTATGAGCAGGTCACTGCTTGGGAAGCCCAGTTTTCTTCTAACAATTCAAAGGCAAATTATTATATATTATCAGCCACCGTCTGCACTGGATGGCTCAATGGGCAAGTGCACAAGTCGCCGCCACTACAGTTTAGTTAAACTTCAAACAACGAGTTGGAAGGAATCATTGGCCGAGTTGCTGACACGGCTCATACGGGATCATTTATAACCCGCTACAGTCATCTCAACCTTCTCTGGATTTGCATCATGCTATGAACACCAATGATATACACTTTATGCTATGGTCAAAGTATGAAGAATCTCAAGCCAACTCTTTGAGTCGTCTTAAGACTCGGGGGCTATGATGACATGACTCAACAAATATTGCCAGTTTCAGCAAAAATCAAGAACCATGGGCCATTGGAGTGAAAATAACCCGGTCCCGGAGGCTCCTGCTGCATTGATTTAAAGGCCGTCAGAAACTTTCCGGCTTAAAAAGGTGCCTGGCAAACAAAAATTCCCGGCTCAATGGAAGAGTTCTGGGTTATCAAAAAATTATACGGTTTAAAATCCGGTCCAAGAGAAATCTGTCTCTTACAAAGCTTTGAAAGCTCCCAATATCCGGTTAAAAATCCGGCTCAAGAAAAATTTATATCTCGCAAAGCTCGAGTTCTCAGGAAAAATTAAAGGGACCAAAGAGAGTCTGTTGCAAAGCACAACTCAAACATAGGTACCCCGCTTCAATGACCATTGTGGGCTGATCGTATTCGAATCTAACTTAACTCCTTTGGCACAGCTTCCTGATCGTATTCGAATCATAGCTGTTCAAACAACTTGATCATTTGGGGGCTGGGTCGTATTCGAATCATAACTTAACCCCTTTTGGTCCGACCCTGATCATATTCGAATCAGAGTCGTTAAATATACTCAAGATCACTTGGGGGCTTCCTGTTCAAACATAGGTCGTATTTGAACCAAAGAGAACAGAGCTGTCGATACCCTCTTGATCGATGCAATGCCAAAACCCACCAGGGGGCTTTTTGATCATATTCGAATCATAGCTGAACCCCTTTTGGGTCCGACCCATATCGTATTCGAATCAGAGTCATTAAATATTCTCAAGGTCATTTGGGGGCTTCCTGTTCAGACATAGGTCCTATTCAAACCAAAGAGAACATAGCTGTCGGTACCCTCTTGATCGGCGCAATGCTAAAGCCACTAGGGGCTACATGGTCGTATTCGAACCCTAGCTTAACCCCTTTGGGATGGTTTACCGATCGTATTCGAATCAGAAGCCTTGATCTGTCTTTTTATTCTTTTTTGCTTAAGTCCTTTTGAAAGCACTTTTTGAGTTTGTCTTGAGACCTTTTTTGCATTCATGATTGAGACATATGTAAGGTTTTTGTTTAAACCGGCTTGACTTCGAAACAACGAGTCGCCAGGCATGTGACAAACTTCAGTTGAAGTCATGACTTCTAAAAGAGTGGGTTATCACCCTTACTGCACAGGTAACATAAGCTGGCAGTACAATTCAATATCACATGTACGATATTGGTATTATAGTTATGTTTAAGGTTCTGGTTCATACCAGCCCTATCTATGACTATTTTAAACATTAGTGGTTATATGTGAGATATTATGACCCGCCCTGCGCTAAACCGCGAGGGTATATGTTGTTTAAACTCTGTGTAGGATTTGCAGAACTATGACTTATTTAAATGATTAAGTTCAAAATCATCATCAAAATTGATGCTTCAAAATGATTATCTGTTCTGGATTTTCTCAAAGGCTATAAGCTGTCGGGTTATAAAAATTCCGGCTTACAATGAACGCGCATTAAGTCACCATCAGCCAAGAGCCGCCGAGTATTTAAACCTCGGATTTACTTGTCAACCGATAAGGTATTCAAATTTCTAATAGCCAAACTTCGCTGGATTTTCATGATGATATTGAATGACCGAGGTTTTCATACCGGATTATATTATTCAAATCTTGAATAGCCAACATGGCTGGATTTTATTATGGTTATCGATGACCAGTATTATGATTGAGGTTTTCAAAGTCGCTTCAGCGCAATGGCTATTATTTATTTATCAATGGATATGACTATTTCTACAATGGAAGGAATAGTCCCGAGTCGCTGCAGGCTTACAACCCGACACTTGGGGGCTACATTATTTAACTTGAGATTACATCAAATATTCAAGTCCCATGTTACTACCAGCATGCACCATGGCACTTGGGGGCTAATGCAAAGTCATTTTTTGCTCAAATTATTGAAGACCCGACTCATCACATTGTAATGAGCCGGCCCTTGGGGGCTACCAATTGCTCCTGTCAAAAATTTAAAGTACACAAGCATTAATCCATTATATTGAAAGGTCCACTACTCAGTTGGTAGAGTACAAAGCTCTTAACCTTGTGGACGTGGATTCAAGCCCCATGGTGGAGATTACATTATATGATGTTATTATCAATAAAGTATATACAAAGTCCCAGCTCAGTATTATCTTACTGACCCGGCCCTTGGGGGCTACATGTTGCTGTTAAAGTTTACATGGTTATATTTACAAAGTCCCTGCTCAGTATTGCATAATGACCTAGCCCTTGGGGGCTACACCGGTTGAAGTTTTTATGAGCATAAGGCAATTACAAGTTCCAGGTTGCTGCAAGCATGACAACTCGGTACTTGGGGGCTACAGGTGATAGGCATATAAGGGCGAACAATCTTCAAATTCTTAGTTTTGAGCAGACCAGATTGACCCGGTGTCTGCAACAATCATGACCCGACATCAGCAACAATTACATGACCCAGTATCATTTATTTATAAACCGACAAATTTGGCAATCATAAATCGACAAGATCTACATCTTTAAGCCGGCTGAATATCAGTTGAATATTTCACGACCAATATTTTTGTCAAGTCAGAGCATTGAAGGCCGACTCAGATGGATTATTTCTTATAATATTTCTCTACAAGAGCCAATATCAGCAAATTGGTTATGAAGTTGGCCTGTTGACCCAAATTTTTTAGAAGAAGTGCCTGGATTTTTTGCATTAGCAAGGTTTGGACATATCTGTTAAAGGAGATTTGCTATAAGATCTTGAGTATGCATCTAGGAGAAAATGACAAGGACTTAAGGATGATCAGGTGCCGGTTCAGGAAAATATTTAACCCGGAGCACAACCTATCAAATTTGTTCTTGTGTTTATTTTACAGGATCAAGTTTAACATGGATAAATCCAAATTAAACTGGGGGCTAATGTCGGGGATATACCCTGCGGTATGACCCGACCGGGCTTGGCGTTTTCATTGGTAACCCGTCGGAGGACTAGCGACTCATGAGCCTGGCGGCTCACTAGTCTAACAACTCACGGATGGCCCTAAACGGCGGGTCAGATAGAAGACTATGCCCAAGGCCCGGAAGGCCGGCTCATGCTATGGTGGGCCGGTTTACAAGGGAAGGCATAAGGAGTTTCCCCTTTAGGGGGCAGACTAGAATTCCACTTGTAATAGACTAGTCCTAATCCTAATAGGACTCCACATGTAACCTGCCCCTTCAACTTATATAAGGAGGGGCAGGGAACCCCAAGAGGGAGAAGCAAGAAGAAACAATCTCTAGAGCTAGACACAAAGAGCCAGCTTACCGGCGACTCCCTCATGATAATAATGAGACCTAGCCACAAACAACATGTAGGGCTATTACCGGATGATGTTTACTGGGGCCCGAAGCTGTCTAAATCCTTGCTTTGTGTGTTGCGTCTCTAGTCCCGATCAACCCCTCTCAAGCTACCACATAGATGTGTTGGCCTCACGACTAAGTCCTGACACTAAGGACATCTGCCTTGACAAATCCACGACACACACACAACTAATTGGGGAGCTGGGGTAGTAGAGCAAGGCAGGTTTCGAAGGAATATATACCTGAGGGTCATCGGCATGTGGCAAAGATGGCGTTGGGAGGCTGCATCTTGGCCACAATACCGCAGGGAGGAAGAAGGGGTCCGAGGCCCTCCCGAGCCGGTGCTCTCTCGGAGAGAACGACACAGCCGCCGATCAGGACGCGCGGGCAGCTGTTGGTCTCCTCCCTCGCCATTGACGATAGCGTGAACGATGCACCTACACCCCTGCCCCGGTCGAGGTGGTCCGACCGGATTTGTGACCAACCATGAGCAGTGTGACGCCCTCGATTCAATCATACACTAATCATGCACGCAAACGTGTACGATCAAGATCAGGGACTCACGGAAAGATATCACAACACAACTCTAAAACATAAATAAGTCATACAAGCATCATAATACAAGCCAGGGGCCTCGAGGGCTCGAATACAAGTGCTTGATCATAGACGAGTCAGCGGAAGCAACAATATCTGAGTACAGACATAAGTAAATAAGTTGCCATAAGATGGCTAGCACAAACTGGGATACAGATCGAAAGAGGCGCATGCCTCCTACCTGGGATCCTCCTAAACTACTCCTGGTCGTTGTCAGCGGCCTGCACATAGTAGTAGGCACCTCCAGAGTAGTAGTCGTCGTCGACGCTGGCGTCTGGATCCTGGGCTCCAACGTCTGGTTGCGGCATCCGAGAAGAAGAGGAAAATAGGGGAAAAGAGGGAGCAAAGCAACCGTGAGTACTACACTACATATGCATGGGTATATGTGTAAAGGGCCATATCGGTGGACTGAACTGCAGAATGCCAGAATAAGAGGGGGATAGCTAATCCTGTCGAAGACTACGCTTCTGGCAGCCTCCGTCTTGCAGCATGTAGAAGAAAGTAGATTGAAGTCCTCCAAGTAGCATTGCATAGCATAATCCTACCCGGTGATCCTCCCCTCGCCGCCTTGTGGAAAAGCGATCACCGGGTTGTCTGTGGAACTTGGAAGGGTGTGTTTTATTAAGTATCCGGTTCTAGTTGTCATAAGGTCAAGGTACAACTCCGGGTCGTCCTTTTACCGGGGGACACGGCTATTCGAATAGATAAACTTCCCTGCAGGGGTGCACCACATAACCCAACACGCTCGATCCCATTTGGTCGGACACACTTTCCTGGGTCATGCCCGGCCTTGGAAGATCAACACGTCGCAGCCCCACCTAGGCACAACAGAGAGGTCAACACGCCCGTCTAAATCCTATGCGCGCAGGGGTCCGGGCCCATCGCCCATTGCACACCTGCACGTTGCGAGGGTGGCTAGAAGCAGACCTAGCCTCCCTTATACAAGAGTAGGCGTTCCAGTCCAATCCGGCGTGCGCCGCTCCGTTACTGACGTCAAGAAGGCTTCAGCTGATACCACGATGTCGAGTGGCCATAACTGTTCCCGCGTAGTTGGTTAGTGCATATAGGCCAGTGGCCAGACTCAGATCAAATACCAAGATCTCGTTAAGCGTGTTATTATGAAATAACCGCGGATGCCGACCAGGGCCAGGCCCACCTCTCGCCTAGGTGGTGTCAACCTGCCCTGTCGCTCCGCCACAAAGTAACAGTCGAGGCCGTCGGGAGCCCAGGCCCACCTCTACTGGGATGGAGCCACCTGTCCTTCCAGCCCCCACATCGGAATCACTTGCGGGTACTCAACGAGCTGACCCGACTTTAGTCACCATTTGTATAGTATGTATATATGTATAGTAAATACCCGTGATCACCTCCCAAGTGATCACGGCCCGATAGTATAGCAAGGCAGACTGACAAGAATGTAGGGCCAATGATGATAAACTAGCATCCTATACTAAGCATTTAGGATTGCGGGTAAGGTATCAACGACTGTAGCAACAATGACAGGCTATGCAACAGAATAGGAGTAACCGAACAGTAACATGCTACACTACTCTAATGCAAGCAGTATAGAGAAGAATAGGCGATATCTGGTCATCAAGGGGGGGGGGGGTTGCCTAGTTGCTCTGGCAAGAAGGAGGGGTCGTCAACTCCGTAGTCAAACTAGAGGTTGCCGACAGTCTCGGGGTCTACCGAAAAGAAGTAACAGAGGGGGAACACAATAAATAACAGAGCAATCAAAGCATCACAAAGCGTAACATGGCAATACGCGGTGCTAGGGATGACCTAACGTAGTGGTAGGTGATATCAGCGAAGGGGGGAAACATCCGGGAAAGTATTCCCCGTGTTTCGCGTTTTCGGATAGATGAACCGGAGGTGAAATGTTGCAGGTTTGCTATGCTAGGGATGTGTGGCGGACGAACAGGCTGCATATCCGGATTCGTCTCGTCGTTCTGAGCAACTTTCATGTACAAAGTTTTTCCATCTGAGCTACAGTTTATTTTATATTAATTTTAAAAGTTTTAAATCATTTTTAGAATTTATTTAATTAATTTAGTTCAACATTATCCAGAATAGTGCATGCTGACATCATCATGACGTCAGCAGTCAACAACGGTGTTGACTGGGTCAATCTGGCATGTGGGTCCCACTGGTCATTGACTCAGGTTAACTGAACCGGGTTAATTAGATTAACTAAGTGATTAGGCTAATTTATTTTAATTAGATTAGTTAAACATGATTAATTAATTAATTAATTAATTAATTAATTAATTAATTAATTAATTAATTTATTCTAACATTTTTCTTTCCTTTTTTTAAACAAAAATGTTCTGGGGCGGGGCCCATCTGTCATAGGCCCTAGTGGCCATGGTGGGTTCGGGTGCCGCGGGGGCTGCCCGAACAGGCAACGCGGGTGCGGGCGCTGGGCACAGCCCCAGCGAGCGCATACCCACAGGCACCAGGGAGGGCGGCAGACCTGGCAGGTCGCCAGGCCGGCGTGGGTGAGGCCAGCACGGGCAGGCCGGGGAGCGAGCGGCGGCGGGCACGGCCCCGTGTGGGCGGGCAGAAGCATGACGCAGCCGTGGCGCGAGCCGGGTGTGGGCGTCCGACAGGGCGGACCTGAGCAGAGGCCGTTGGGGCGCCGCGGGCGGCTCACCGGAGCGTGGCCACGGCGAGCAGGCATGACGCGCAGGTCTCCGTGCGGCACAGTGGGGCGAGGACACCGTGGTGATGAGGCGAGCGGAGTTCGACTGGTCCCTGGCGCTGGCTGGGGCACATGAGCGGAGTCGGGCGCTGTTAACCACGGGACGGGCGCGGGGAGCACGGCGTCGGGCGCGCGGGCGGCCGTAGTGGCCGCGGTGACCGAACATGAAAGGGGAGAGGATCTGAGGCCGGGGGAGAGGGCGCGGCCACGGCGGAGCGGGCGCGCGGCACGGCAGAGAGAGGAGGGAGCGGTGCGTGCTCACATGGCCGGTAGGGAAAGGGCAGCGGGGGTCGGGGTGGTCGACGAGGACGATGGCGTCGAAGGAGGCAGACCGGCGGGGAGGAGGAAGCAGGCCGGCAGGGGAGCTCCGGGCGCCGGCGCGGTCCACTGGCCGCGACGGGCGACGGCGTCGGGCACCGAGCGAGGGAGAAGGGGATCGGGCACCCGATCCAGATCCAGCGGGGGTGGGGGAGAGCGAGTGGGGAGTGGGGGGGTGTCGGTTAGGGTTTCCCCCCTCGTGGGGATAAGGCAGGGGTGGTCGGCCGGCTGGGCCAGGTGGGCCGGCCTGGCCGGTGAGCTGGGCCGTCTAGCCCAGTTGGCCAGGGGGCCTTTTTATTTTTATTTTTGTTTTGCTTTGTTTTCTGTTTTTGTAGTTTCTTTTCTTTTTATTTATTTTCTTTCCTGTTTTAAATCATCTTAAATTATCTTGGCACTTTATAAAAATGTGTTTATTACACCATATTTACTTAAGCAAAATATGGCACCGCCCGAACAATTTTGTTTTAACTTTTAAAAACTTTTGTTGTTTGCCATTAATTTAAATTTGAATTTTGAAGCATTTTCGAATTAACGCGAGATTTAACAACAGTAACCGTGGTGACGTGGCATCGTTAACGTGGGATTACTGTAGCCTAATTATCCGGGCGTCACAAGCAGAGAGAGAGTGTGTCCACCTATGTCTTGCTTAGATCTGGAGAGCATGAGAGAGTGAAAGAGAGGAACCCTAGTAAAGCAAGCGCTAAGGCTGCTACTTATATATATATATATATATATATATAGTGGAGTGATTTTGTTGTACCAGCTTCAAAAAATGCGCTCCTACATGTACTCGCGAATGGGTATGAGAGTACTAGTGCGTGCGTGCACCGCTTCTCTTCGTGAGAGTACAATATACTATGCCCAAAGAACGTTCGCCACAAGAGTAATAGTATAAGTGTGTGATGTGTGAGCTAAAATAAAATGTGCATGACGTCTTTTGTTTTTTAGAAGTTCTGAGGGTAGGGTGTGAAGAGCACATATGTGTGTGACGTCTACCTGCAGATAGACGGTGGGTGCAAGAGGACTCGGGAGAGTCGTGACTCATGAGGGTGTGTGTGTGTGTGTGCGTGAGAGAGAGGGGGTGAGGGAGTCCTGGATTAGGGGGTGTCCGGATGGCCGGACTATGACCTTTGGCCGGACTCCCGGACTATGAAGATACAAGATTGAAGACTTCGTCCCGTGTCTGGATAGGACTTTCCTTGGCATGGAAGGCAAGCTTGGCGATACGATATGTAGATCTCCTCCTGTTGTAACCGACTCTGTGTAACCCTAGCCCTCTCCGGTGTCTATATAAACCGGAGAGATTTAGTCCGTAGGACGAACAACAATCATACCATAGGCTAGCTTCTAGGGTTTAGCCTCTCTGATCTCGTGGTAGATCTACTCTTGTACTACCCATATCATCAATATTAATCAAGTAGGAGTAGGGTTTTACCTCCATCGAGAGGGCCCGAACCTGGGTAAAAACATCGTGTCCCTTGTCTCATGTTACCATCCGCCTAGACGCACAGTTTGGGACCCCCTACCCGAGATCTGGCGGGTTTTGACACCAACATTGGTGCTTTCATTGAGAGTTCCTCTGTGTCGTCACCTTTAGGCCCGATGGCTTCTTCGATCATCAACCACGACGCGGTCCAGGGTGAGACTTTTCTCCCCGGACAGATCTTCGTATTTGGCGGCTTTGCATTGCGGGCCAATTCACTTGGCCATCTGGAGCAGATCGAAAGCTACGCCCCTGGCCATCAGGTCAGATTTGGAAGTTTAAACTACACGGCTGACATCCGCGGAGACTTGATCTTCGACGGATTCGAGCCGCAGCCGAGTGCGCTGCACTGTCACGATGGGCATGATGTAGCTCTGCCGCCGGACAGTGCCCAGAGCACCGCTCAGGTGTCCGCTCTAACCCTTAGCTCGGAGCCGACTGCGCCGGTCGAGGACGGGTGGCTAGACACCGCCTCGGGGGCTGCAATCTCTATGGCGATCGAGCCGAACACCAATCTTGTCCTTCGCGGAGCTCGTGGCTCCAAGGTGCCAGACTCCTTTCCGGACTCCGAATATTACGCACCCCTCCTGATCGAACCCAATTGGGCTCCGATCATGGAGTTCACCGCCGCGGACATCTTTCAACACTCGCCCTTTGGCGACATCCTGAATTCACTAAAGTCTCTCTCTTTGTCAGGAGAGCCCTGGCCGGGCTATGGTCAGCAAGGTTGGGATGCGGACGATGAAGAAATTCGAAACCCACCCACCACCCACTTCGTAGCCACTGTCGATGATTTAACCGACATGCTCGACTTCGACTCCGAAGACATCGATGGTATGGACGCTGATGAAGGAGATAACCAAGAACCAGCGCCTATAGGGCACTGGAAAGCCACCTCGTCATACGACATTTACATGGTGGACACCCCAAAAGAAGGGGATGGAAATGGAACAACGGAGGATGACCCCTCCAAGAAACAGCCTAAGCGCCGGCGTCAGCGGCGCCGCTCTAAATCCCGCCAAAGCAAAAACGGCAATTCCGGCACCGGAGACAATAACACCCCGGACAGTGCCGAAGACAACCCCCTCCAGCAAGATTCAGCACAGGAGGATGGGGAAGCCCGCCCTCATGAGAGAGCGGCAGATAGAGAGATCGAGGACGACAATTATATGCCTTCCTCCGAAGATGAGGAAAGCCTCGACGATGATGAATTTGTCATGCCTGAGGATCCCGTCGAACAAGAGCATTTCAAACGCAGGCTTACAGCCACGGCAAGCAGCCTCAAGAAAAATCAACAGCAACTTAGAGATGACCAAGATTTGCTAGCCGACAGATGGACTGAAGTCCTGGCGGCCGAAGAGTACAAACTCGAACGCCCCTCCAAGAGCTACCCAAAGCGCAGGCTGCTACCCCAATTAGAGGAGGAAGCAACTAAACCTACATCACCAGCGTATGACGTGGCCGACCGACCACCTCGTGGCCGCGACAGAGAGGCCTCTCGGCCATCCAGTCAAGCCGCACCCCGGCGCCGCTCAAAAAGTACCAAGGCACAGGGAAAGCGCTAGACCTGCAAGACATATTGGAGGACAAGGCCAGGCAAACAAGATCGATCTAAGGATCACGTGGGAGCCCCACGACACGTGACGATAACCGTCATGCCGGATATGGCAAATTCGGCCAGACCGAACAGGGCAGGAAAAGCTCATATGAGCTACGTCGTGGTATAGCCCAGTACAGAGGCGCCGCACACCCACTATGCTTCACAGATGAAGTAATGGATCATCAAATCCCCGAAGGGTTTAAACCCGTCAACATCGAATCATATGATGGCACAACAGATCCTGCGGTATGGATCGAGGATTATCTCCTTCATATCCACATGGCCCGCAGTGATGATCTACACGCCATAAAATACCTCCCACTCAAGCTTAAAGGACCAGCTCGACATTGGCTTAACAGCTTGCCAGCAGAGTCAATTAGTTGCTGGGAGGACCTGGAATCCGCATTCCTTGACAACTTCCAGGGCACTTATGTGCGACCACCAGACGCCGATGACCTAAGCCACATAATTCAGCAGCCAGAGGAATCGGCCAGACAATTCTGGACACGGTTCCTAACCAAGAAAAATAAAATAGTTGACTGTTCGGACGCAGAGGCCCTTGCAGCCTTCAAACATAACATCCGTGATGAATGGCTTGCCCGGCACCTTGGACAGGAAAAGCCGAAATCCATGACAGCCCTCACAACACTCATGACCCGCTTTTTGCGCGGGAGAAGACAGCTGGCTAGCTCGTAGTAATAACATGACCAAGAGCCCTGATAATTCAGATACCAAGGACAACAATGGCAGGTTGGGTCGCAACAAGCACAAGCGCCACATTAACGGCGACAATACTAAGGATAGGACAGTTAATGCCGGATTCAGAGGCTCTAAACCCGGTCAGCGGAAGAAGCCATTCAAAAGAAATACTCCGGGCCTGTCCAGTTTAGACCGGATACTTGATCGCTCGTGCCAGATACACGGCACCCCCGAACAACCAGCCAATCACACCAACAGGGATTGTTGGGTGTTCAAGCAGGTAGGCAAGTTGAGTGCCGAAAACAGAGACAAGGGGCTGCATAGCGATGACGAGGAGGAGCCCCGGCCGCCGAACAATAGAGGACAGAAGGGCTTCCCCCACAAGTGCGGACGGTGAACATGATATACGCAACCCACATCCCCAAAAGGGAACGGAAGCGTGCGCTCAGGGACGTATATGTGTTGGAGCCAGTCGCCCCAAAGTTCAACCCATGGTCCTCCTGCCCGATCACTTTTGATCGAAGGGACCACCCCACTAGCATTCATCACGGCGGATTCGCCGCATTGGTCCTAGACCCAATCATTGACGGATTTCACCTCACTAGAGTCCTCATGGACGGTGGCAGCAGCCTGAACCTGCTTTACCAGGATACAGTGCGGAAAATGGGCATAGATCCCTCAAGGATTAAACCCACAAAGACGACCTTTAAAGGCGTCATACCAGGTGTAGAGGCCAGCTGTACTGGCTCAGTTACACTCGAAGTGGTCTTCGGATCCTCGGATAATTTCCGAAGCAAGGAGTTAATCTTCGACATAGTCCCGTTCCGCAGTGGCTATCACGCCCTGCTTGGACGAAATGCATTTGCAAAGTTCAATGCGGTGCCACACCATGCATATCTCAAGCTCAAGATGCCAGGCCCTCGCGGAGTCATTACGGTCAATGGAAACACCGAACGCTCTCTCCGAACAGAGGAGCACATGACGACCCTCGCGGCGGAAGTACAAAGTAGCCTCTCAAGGCAATTCTCAAGTCCGGCTGTTAAGCGTCCGGACACCGTAAAGCGCGCCCGGAGTAACCTACAACAAGACCGTCTGGCACGTTCCGAGCAAGCATAGCAGTGCGGCCCCAACCCCAGCCCTCGCGAGATTGCGAAACCAGTACCACGCGTACATAATTACGCTCTAGAAATACCATGGACATAAGGGGAGGGGCACAACCACGGCATGCCCAGAATGCGGCTCAACCGCACTAGGGGCTCTCGATTTTGCCATTTCTCTTTTCTTACTTTCAGGACTCCACTCTTCGGACGGCCTGTCCGGCAGTACGCTCGCCGAACACACGATGCAACAACCAGGGGGATAGCAATCCACGTCGAAAGTCCAGGTGGTCTCTATAATGAGCTAAATACCTATCTTACTTAAAGTTTCGCAGCTTGCCCCTGGAGGGGGACATGTCAAATAATCCCATCTCTTGCTTATCGCACTATTTGTATCGTCCTGCTTTCATAGCAGCCCTTTAATAAATAATACATAGCTCTTGTCTATTATTGCATTCATTTTTCATGTAAATATGTTCAGTCATGACATTATGCAACCGTACAGTTTGGTACGGCCAATATACTAGGGGCTTAAGTTCCCCAAAATACGATGTGAGAAGACCGAACACTCTCATGAGTGCGGCAACCCAAACTTATAGCACTATATGCATCAGCTCCGAATCATGTCTTGGGTCAATAGTTGGGTTTGCCCGGCTCCCATGTTTTGGTACCTTACATTCCGTTATATCGGCTAAGGTAGCGCTGGGAGAACTACTGCGATTGTGCCCCAGTTGAGCTGGGTTAACACCTCAACAGAGAAAGCTAAAACTGACCTCATGATAGGGCGAGAGACCGGTCGCTGTTCGAGAGGTTTTTCGAGTCCCTAAAGACTTATGCCGCTTCGAGCGAGTAGCTGGATTTATCCGGCCTAGGCGTGGATAGCGCCCCGAACTCGGTCTTGCGAATACTAGGGGCTTCACCAAAATTTAAAATTATAGAATTCTATGGCTAAGTGAGAGTGATAAAGCATTATAAGTCCGATTGCCTTGTTCGTTGTTTTGAGCGCCTCCCTCGAAGGACCCAAGAATGGGAACAAGAGCGCTCAGGTTTATCCCGAACACCCCAGCACTCGTGGCATGGGGGCAGAAGCCGACTACTTGCATCTCTTAGATTTAATAAACGGTCGCACAGAAGGTAATATTTTAAATTCAAAAAGCGTTGCTTAGCGCATATGAACAAGTTTTTAGCGCACAGGATAAACATGAGCGAGTTTACTCAAAAATTACATCCCTGGTACATTCATCCGCTACAAGACGGGCACCCTTTAGGATGCCCTCATAATACATCTCGGGCCTGCGATGCTCCTTCCCCTCCGGTGGCCCATCCTTCACCAGCTTCTCAGCATCCAGCTTGCCCCAGTGCACTTTGGCACGGGCAAGGGCCCTACGGGCGCCTTCGATGCATACGGAGCACTTGATGACTTCAAGCCATGGACATGCATCCACCAGCCGCCGCACCAGCCCAAAGTAACTCCCAGGCATGGCCTCCCCAGGCCACAGCCGACCTATAAGGCCCTTCATGGCCTGTTCAGCTGCCTTATGGAGCTCGACCAGCTGCTTCAACTGGTCGCTCAGGAGCAGCGGGGGTCCGGCCTCAGCATACTCGGCCCAGAACACCTTCTCCGTCGAGCTCCCTTCTTCGGCTCGGTAGAATGCGGTGGCGTCGGACACACTGTGGGGCAGATCTGCGAATGCTCCTGGAGAGCTCCGGATTCGGGTAAGTAACACGTAATTCACTTTCACATGCTTGCTTTGCATAAAGAATGCCTTACCCGCCGCTATCTTTTTCAGTGCCTCAATCTCCTGGAGGGCTTTTTGGGCTACGGCCTTGGCAGACTTGGCGCTTTCAAGTGCCGAGGCAAGATCGGACTCTCACGTCTTTGAGTCAAGCTCTAAACTCTCGTGTTTCTTCACGAGAGCATCGAGCTCTTGCCGCACCTCCGCCACCTGCGCCTCCTGCTTTTCTCGCTCAGTGCGCTCCACGGCCGCATTGTCTTTGGCCTTCGTCAGCGCTTCCTTCAGGGCCGCCACCTCGGTTGTGGCCCCTGTAATATTCACGTTGGTCCTGTCATTATCTGCAACCAGGTATTTTTATATACTTACATAAGGTACTACCTACCTTCCTTGTCCTCGAGCTGCTTCTTGGCACGGTCGAGCTCGTTCTCGGACCGCTCGAGGCTCTGCTTCAATGCATCGACCTCCGCAGTCAGTGCGGCAGAGGTCAGCAGCGCAGCCTGCATTCCCATATTGACATATTTATGTTAGACTCCTACGTATATCTTTTTAGATCCTCAGTCCGGCTTTTCTTTCCGAACGCCAAACTGAGCCTCAGGGGCTACTGTCTATGCGGTAACATTTTTACATGTTTTAAATACATACCTCGAAACCTGTTAGAAGGCTGGTACAGGCTTCTGTCAGCCCGCTCTTGGCAGACTGAACCTTCTGGATCACCGCACTCATAACAGTGTGGTGCTCCTCGTTGATGGAGGCGCTGTTAAGCACCTCCAGCAAATTGTCCGGCGCCTCCGGTTGGACGGAGGCCGCCGGCGTCGTAGGCTTGCCCTTCTTGTGAGGGGGCCGCCTGCTGGACTCCGGAATCACTGAAGGTTCCAGAGCGGTGTCCGGCCCAGGGCCGGACATAGATCCCTCTGGGCTTCATCCCCTTTGGGCCCGGAGTCCGGGAGGTCGCCTTGCGGCGCCTCCAGGACCACCTCCTCCTGGTTTAGCCCCTTTTGGGACTCCACCTCGGCATCGTCCATTGGGCGAGGGGAGGTAGCAGTCGGGAGTGAAGCTCTATTCACCTCCGACGAATCCAGGGAGCCGCTCGACGAATCGCCGAGCTGAGCCTTGGGCGGACTGCATGATTGAATTCGGCGTCAGAAGGTACTGTACAATAGAGTAACGCCATGAGTTATTCTGGTATCCGAATACTTACGATTTTGCCAGGGGCTTGGCCCTGGATGGCCATTCCTCTCCACCGTCGTCGGTGTCGGAGGCGTAGTCCGGAAGAAGGGTCTTCCCCTTCTTGGACCCTCCGGCCTCCCCAGTTGGGGCGACCTTTCTTTTCTTTCCTCCCCCCGCTGGAGGGGGAGAGGCTTTTTCTTCCTCCTCCTCGTCTTCAGAGGAGGAGTGAGCTTTGGGGTCGTCGGGCTATGAGTCCGACACCACCAGGCGCCGGGAGCTCTTTCGAGTTCCCGTGGCCTTCTTCTTGGCCTTCTTCTCCGGCACCACGTGAGGTGCCGGGGCCAGCAGCTTCATCAAGCGTGCATCGGCTGGGCCTTCGGGCAAAGGAGCCGGACAGTTAAACCGTCCGGACGTCTTCTTCCAGTCCTGTCAAAGGAGCGGGAGCTAGATCCCACATAGAATCAAACTATGGAAAAAAGTATCCTGTAAAGGGTAAAACGAGCTTACCTCGCTGGCTTGGCGCTTTGCGCAGAATCCGCGATCCTCGGTAATGGGTGGGGGAACCTCTGAGCTCTTGAATAGCACCTTCCAGGCATCTTTGTGCGTTGTGTCGAAGAGCCTGGACAAAGTTTGGTGCTGAGCCGGGTCGAACTCCCATAAGTCGAAAGCCCGTCGTTGACATGGGAGAATCCGGCGGAAGAGCATGAACTGGACTGCGCTGACAAGCTTAACCTTCTTGTCCACCAAGTTTTGGATGCAGGTTTGGAGTCCGGTCACCTCTTCCGGATTACCCCACGACAGGCCCGTCTCTTTCCAAGAGGTGAGCCATGTGGGGATGCCAGATTGGAATTCGGGGGCCGCTGCCCATTCAGGGTCACGCGGCTCGGTAATGTAAAACCACCCCGATTGCCACCCTTTTATGGTTTCCACAAAGGAGCCCTCGAGCCAGGTGATGTTGGGCATCTTGCCCAACATGGCGCCTCCGCACTCCGCTTGCCGGCCGCCCACAACCTTCGGCTTGACATTGAAGGTCTTCAGCCATAAGCCGAAGTGGGGTTGGATGCAGAGGAAGACCTCACACACGACGATAAACGCCGAGATGTTGAGGATGAAGTTCGGGGCCAGATCGTGGAAATACAGGCCGTAGTAGAACATGAGCACCCGGACAATTGGGTGAATAGGAAAGCCCAGTCCGCGGAGGAAATGGGGGAGAAACACGACCCTCTCATGGGGCCTGGGGGTGGGGATGAGCTGCCCCTCATCTGGGAGCCGGTGCGCGATGTCGTTGGACAAGTATCCGGCTTTCCTCAGCTTCTTGATTTGCCCCTCCGTAACGGAGGAGGCCATCCACCTGACTCCCGCTCCGGACATGATTGGAGAAGGTTGAGGTGGGAAGTGCGGACTTGGGCGCTGGAGCTCGAGTGCGCAGGAATGGATAAGCGAAGGAGGAAGAAGGCGTAGATGGAAAGGGTAGATCCTTATCCCCTTATATGGGCGGCCGAAACTATGAGCCCCCAACAGCCTAGTAAAACTCACTTATCTCCCAAGCGCCGCGATTAATGGCGCGGTTGGGTTACCCACGCCCGTATTGATGAGAATCCCGGAATGAGGGGATACGATCTCTGCTTTGACAAGACGTGCTAAGGAAACCGCCTCGGTAAACACGCTGAGGTGGGACAGTAAAACGATTCGAATAAAGGCTTGGCTATGGCATGATGTCACACTATGAAATACGTCTGTAGATTAGATTTGTGCGAATATTATTCTCTCTACGGTGGTATGTGGAAACTATTTTGCTGAGTCGGACACTATCCTTGTGTTCAACATCTTCTATGAAGTATTCGGAGGAGGAACTCGCCTTGCAATACCGAAGACAATTTGCGCGCCAGACTCGTCGTCATTGAAGCCTGGTTCAGGGGCTACTGAGGGAGTCCTGGATTAGGGGGTGTCCGGATGGCCGGACTATGACCTTTGGCCGGACTCCCGGACTATGAAGATTCAAGATCGAAGACTTCGTCCCGTGTCCGGATAGGAATTTCCTTGGCGTGGAAGGCAAGCTTGGCGATACGATATGTAGATCTCCTCCCATTGTAACCGACTCGGTGTAACCCTAGCCCTCTCCGGTGTCTATATAAACCGGAGAGATTTAGTCCGTAGGACGAAAAACAATCATACCATAGGCTAGCTTCTAGGGTTTAGCCTCTCTGATCTCGTGGTAGATCTACTCTTGTACTACCCATATCATCAATATCAATCAAGCAGGAGTAGGGTTTTACCTCCATCGATAGGGCCCGAACCTGGGTAAAAACATCGTGGCCCTTGTCTCCTGTTACCATCCGCCTAGACGCACAGTTCGGGACCCCCTACCCGAGATCCACCGGTTTTGACACCGACAGGGGGCATGTATCAATGCAATGCATGTGTCCATAAATCATTATCCGACAAACATTCGCCACAAGCCTTTTCCTGATGAACGCCGTAAGAACTGTTAGATCGGCATCCGACAGTGTCAGTTTTGCCATGTCATTTAATAGAACAACCACTCCTCCTACACACAAATCTTCCACATGAGTGTTAGCAACTGTCATATGCTCCTCCCTCCGTTCCAAAATGCACTACATATAGCTTTATTGAAAATTCGAACCTTGCAAACTTTTACCGAGTTTTCATGTACCAAAATGCATATATAGAATATGCAGTATATATCATTTCATTCATCTTCGAGAGGTAACTATAAAGATGGTGGAGGAGTCTGCAAAGAAAGACCATCGTATCACCTGTAGTAATTTCAACCATCCTTTGGTGTGGAGGAATATCATAGGAACTCTATATGATGTGATTTTTATAGGATTTTTTTCTTTTAGAGCCAATTGGTTCATAGGAATAGATTCATATATTCCACATCTCAAAGGAAATAAACATGATATCATTTTTATAGCTTTAGAGCCACTTGGTTCATATGAATGGATTCCTATACTCCCATAATTTTAAAGGAAAATAAACATTAGCGTATAGTCAATAGAAAAGTTCCTATGATGTGAACCAAATGACATCTCTTTTCTAATCCCTCCTCATAGGAATTGAGATACATGTCATCTCTAGATTCAATAGAAAAGTTCCTATGATGTGAACCTAATGACATCTCTTTTCCAATCCCTACTCATAGGAATTGAGATACTCCATGTCATATCTTTCCCTACAACTTACATGTATACATCTTCTATTCCTAAATAGCTAGTACAACCCACTACTAGGTTTTTTCCAAGACATGCAGCTATGGCACAAGAACAGGTCATTCATGCAAGTCATAAATCACATTGTTTTTGTACTCTATGCATGCAAGCACCACATCACCAATTCGTGCATGTTACTCATAAGTTATTTCTTGCATTAAATTTTTTATTGACAATGTATGTGCTGGTCACGTGCACACATATGTAGTTCACATTCACATTTTTGTTAGAAATGTCATTCTTTTAACTGCAATTCCTTTTTTCTCTTTAGTTATAGATGTTTTTGGAGGAACTTTTATGCATTATCTATACCCCTATATAGTGTGCAAATAACTTTGAAAGATGGTCGCTGGATGAAGCTGATTCGACAGTGCAGAGATGGCAAATCCGAGCACTACTGGCCATTGGATATCATCAATATTCCACCAGATTCTGCCACATGTATAATTTAGAAGACTCCATGGTTGAACTTAAGAATAATTCACAAACCTCAAATCACAAGCACTTCTCCTTTATTCTAGAATCTTCCGTATCATAATTGCTGTCGGTGGAAACGACACCTATGGGATCAACTGGGATCCCTACTACGGTTGCGGGGCGCGGGGTTGAGAGGAGAGCGGGATCAGTAGTCAGACAAAGCACACGGGTCATTTACCCAGGTTCGGGCCACGACGTGCGTAATACCCTAGTCCTGCTTTAGGTGTCTATTTGAGTGTTCTTGCTGTTCTTGGGCTAGCTACAATGAGTAACTTATCCAGGGGTCCGAATCACTCTCCAGTATGCCTTGGGCCTCTTTTTATAGCAAAGGGGATCGCCATAGTGGCACATAGGAGGTGGCATCGGGGTACTATGTCTAAGCTTATCGCTAGCCATTACGGGACAAGGCGCATTAAATGCGAACCCCCGTCCCATCCGTTGCTGCTCCATCGTGCTCCGACACGCGTTCGGGCCAGCGAGGTGCATGGTGCCATGTAAGCTGGCAGGCAGCTGAGGTGGCGCAGTGGTGAGGTCTTCACGAAGATTTGCATGCCACCACGTAGGCGTCACCGAGGGAGTCCTGGATAAGGGGGTATCCGGACAGCCGGACTGTATACTTTGGCCGGACTATTGGACTATGAAGATACAAGATAGAAGACTTCGTCCTGTGTCCGGATGGGACTCTCCTTGGCGTGGAAGGCAAGCTTGGCGATTGGGATGTAGATCTCCTCCTCTGTAAACCAACTCTGTGTAACTTGACTCCGTACTCTGGGGGCTGCGCATGTACGAAGAGAAGGAAGCCGAGCTAGACCGGCAGGACAACTTAGTTGCTTTGGAGGAGGAGCGTGATGTCGCTAAAGCCCGTTCCGCATTCTATCAGCAACAGGCTCGAAGGTACCAAAGTAGAGAAGTACGGGCCAAGACTTATAACATTGGCGAACTTGTTCTACGCCTACCTGAGAAGAAGAAGGACAAGCTCAAACCCAAGTGGGAGGGTCCCTTCATCATTGATAAAGTTCTCACCGGAGGAGCGTACCGTCTGCGCAGCACCTCTGATAATAGACTCGAGCCGAACCCATGGAACGCGGCTAGACTCCGGAGATTCTATGCCTAGCGCCAAAGCCAGTGTTCGTCTCCTCATCTCTGCCTCTTTGATTATGTTCCTTTTCCTCCTTTCTCGCCCTTTTTTCCTTTTTTTACAGCCTTATAACTGTCCGGATGCCCTAGGCACTCCGGCCACATTATGCGTGCACACTATACCTGGGGGCTTCCTATTCGGAAGCTAAATATAACTACTTTAATGGCTTCTTGCCAGCCACATATGCATTTTTCTTTCCATATGTGCCTTTTCTTCACCATTATATGCATCGATATGACTTAAGTTTTGGCCATGCTGGGTTGCCTGGCTCTTGTATTTATGCCCTACGTTCCCGTTAATTCAGCTAGGGCATAAGGGGAGCACCTCTGCGATTGTTACTGCCGGTTGAGCCGGATGTATACCTCAGACTGGGTGAAGCCGAAAGCTAGCATTCTTAAGGGAATATTCGGTCGGTGAACAAAAGATGTTCTCGTTCCTAACGACGAAAATACCCAGATGTTTTGTTTCCTGCGCTTCTGTTCGCAGTTCGGACATGCACATCGATGCATGCGTACCCAGAGAAAGGAACCCCTAACGGAACTATTCTCTCTGGAAGATGTTTCTTACTATCCATGTAATATAACATAACTAGTTGGGTACTTGTCTATTCAAGCACTTATGACCCCTATGCCTAGTTTCCATGCATACCCCGGTTTTTCATTACTGTGTGGGTATTCGGATACACCCCGGACTGTCGGATCCGAGGGCTGAAGCAAAAAGGTCCGCCATGACAAATGATTTTCAATCCGGCTAGGGAGTACATGAGTCCATTGAAAATTACATAATCATATAGACTGACTGTACTCTTCCTCTATACCATCCAACATGCTGTCTAGCTTACAATCCTGCTGGGAATACTTTGCAGCTAATGCTACTTGATCATATACCAAACTAACGGGTATCTCTTGTCCATCTGGCCCAGCCGGTCCGACTTTGGCCATATGGTTCGGGTCAGCCTTGGCGTATCGCGTCTTCACCATGGCCCAAGCTTCTCTCGCACCTTGCCGGCAAGCTGATATCTTCCATAGTCAGAAGCACCGCCGTGCTCCTTTGAGCATCTCTACAAGTTCGCTCATACCTCCTGGCAGGGAAGCGGACGACCACAAAGCCTGGGCAATACCCTGCATCACCTGCCGAGCTCGTTCGTGCAGTTCTGAAAGCTCTTGCAGCATATTGCCTGCAGACCCGGGCATCTCCTCTTCAGGGCGTCCTGTAAACATACCTGTAGACATAACTCTGTCAATATGCCTCCTCGCTGAACTATACTACAGTTTGTTCAAGCACTTACTATAAATGCCGCGTCGAAGCCTCTGGCTCTCCTTCACGGATTCCGCGAGCTGAGCCCAAACATCTTTCAACTTGATGCTCAGTTGGAGATTAGCATCTTGCAGCTTATTCTTCTCCTGGATAGACTGCGTCAGCACGCGTTCGCCCACCTTCAGCTGACTTCGCAGATGCAGCTCATTATCTCCCACAGTCTCCGGATTTCCTCCGGGATTGTCTGCCAAATCTTTCGCCAGATTTATAAACCATGCCGAACATACAAACGGGCAGAAGGAACTTCTTACCAGAAGAAGCCTTTTTGGACCCCTCTTGTTCGGCTACATTAGCCTTCATTTGGGCCTTACACTCCTCTAACTCTTGAGACAACTGGGCATTCTTCTCTACAAGAACCTATGCATTTAATGATCCTTAAATCAGTTGTGCCAACTGTTTCAAGTCTCAGGGGCTACTACTACACATACTTATTGAATTTCCTTACCCGTATATCCTTCACATACTGGTCCGTTGCTCTGGCAAGTCCATCTTGAGCAGCGCGGATATAGGCGTGTCCGGAATTGAAGGCATTGAACGCCTCTTCGGAAAAAATACCACAACGGAGTACGGCTCGTCGGCACCGATGATTCATGGCGCTCTCTACTTCTGAATTTGTGGCGGAAGGCATATCCGTATCCTCCGGAGGAGGACAGTTCGGCACTGTCACCACGTCAGCCTCCGCCCGTGAACCCGGCCCGGGAATCCGGCTGCTGGAGGCATGGCCGGTAGGGTCCCCGGACACAGTCCGGTGTTTCCTGTCGGGACATAATTCAAGTCATCACGCCTCGACAAAAAGACCAAATAAACCACGGGGCAAGTTTACTGCATACCTCTATGTCTGCATATCGCTCCTAACCGCCTTCCTTTTAAGCCTACCTTGTCTAGGCGCCTCTTGCTGAGAGGCCCCTGCGGGATCCGCATGACGGGCTGACCGCCTTTTCTGTAAAAAGTGCGGCATGTGGTCATAAGGTACGGCAAAACGAAGGAATCCTTTCGAAAGGTTGGAACCCCGACATTACTTACATGCGGCACGGGAAGCAGTCCGGGATAATCCGCGATGATGGCCATTAAAGAGCCGCCACTGCTTGCCTGATAGAAGGTCCCGTCGACAAATTCCATGGATATGTCCGGATCTTCTTCGAGTCCGGGGTCGAGAGCCCGGTCGGGATCCTCTAGCTACGGAGAAGGGCTGTTGAACTCTTTTACGGCCTTCCTCAGTTCCTGTTTTTAAAACAGCAAGGTAAATAATTGCGGTCAAGAAGGTAAGAACGAATAGAGTCGAGTAACAAATGACAACTTACCCAGTTTCGGGGGTTGTACATAGAAAATCCATCCCGCGGTTTAATGCAAAGGAACTCCTCTTCTTCTCCCTTGTACAATTCGGATAGTATCCTCGCTAAAGATGTGGTGGAGTCCGGACCTTTGCTACCGCAGGGGGAGGCATCATCTTCTCCATTGAAGTGCCACATGGGTTTTCCCCTATATTGAAGTGGCTACACTCCCCTTATAATGCATATTGACATGACTTTAGTTATTGTCAATCTTGATTTTGCCAGGGTTTGTATCCGGCTCATCAGATAGAAGACTTCCCTGTTTTCTTCCTCCTGGGGGCTCCGAGGGTGCCAGCTTTGGCGTTTCTTCAGCGGAGTATTGGTTAACTCAGGAAGGCCCGTCCAGACTGGGTCCGGAAGGGGAACGTCATCAACATAAAACCACTCCGAGGGCCAGTCTTCGGACGCCTTCTTTGGAGTACCAGACAAGTATCTGGCCTGGGCGATGCGCCATATTTTGGCTCCGCCCACTTGATATATAGATCCCTCCTGATTGCGGGGGACGAGGCAAAATAACCTCTTCCATAGCTCGAAATGAGCTTCGCAGCCCAGGAATAGCTTGCAGAGGGCAACATAGCCCACAATATGCAGTATGGAGGCGGGGGTAAGATTATGCAACTGGAGACCGTAAAACTCCAGGAGCCCGCGGAGGAATGGGTGGATTGGAAACTCGACGCCTCTTAGCAGATATGGGACAAGGCATACCCGTTCCCCCAGAGAAGGGTTGGGGAATCTCTCCGCTTGCTCCCCGCCATTGTAGGTGGCTAGTCCGGATCGGACGGGGACCATGTATGCAGGCGGAAGAAACCCTTTGGTATGCAGCTCTATTAGGTGGCTGTGAGGGATGGAACACTTTTCCCAATCCCGTGGCTTCGAGCTGGGGGAGGGCGAGCAAGGCTGCGGCGACCAGTCATGATGGAATGGCCTCTTTTGGGCACGCTCTGCGGAATGCTTGCTTGGGGGAAGAAGGCGTGATTTGGATCTGAAGATCCCCGTCTCCTCAAATAGACGGTTCACCTACGGGATTAGGGTGACAAATGCAAAAATGCCCCGGCACCTCGTCTTTGATCGACACATAGAGATGGCCATTATTGAAGCACAGAAGCCTAGGAGTACAACCTTACTGGGAGGCCGGACACTATTCGCTACAACGGGTGCACCGGAATTGGAGAAGAACCCGCCTTGCAATGCCGAAGACAATCTGCGCTCTGGACTCATCGTCATTGAAGCCTCGTTCGGGGGCTACTGAGGGAGTCCTGGATAAGGGGGTATCCGGACAGCCGGACTGTATACTTTGGCCGGACTGTTGGACTATGAAGATACAAGATAGAAGACTTCGTCCCGTGTCCGGATGGGACTCTCCTTGGCGTGGAAGGAAAGCTTGGCGATTCGGATGTAGATCTCCTCCTCTGTAAACCGACTCTGTGTAACCCTAGCCCCCTCCGATGTCTATATAAACTAGAGGGTTTAGTCCGTAGGACTCATCATTATCAACAACAATCATACCATAGGCTAGCTTCTAGGGTTTAGCCTCTCTGATCTCGTGGTAGATCAACTCTTGTAATACTCATATCATCAAGATCAATCAAGTAGGAAGTAGGGTATTACCTCCATCGAGAGGGCCCGAACCTGGGTAAACATCATGTCCCCAGCCTCCTGTTACCATTAGCCTTAGATGCACAGTTCGGGACCCCCCTACCCGAGATCCGCCGGTTTTGACACTGACAGCCGCTGAGCTGGCCTAGAAGCCTCCTGTTGACACGCAGGAGCCTGCCTAGCTGGTGGGCTGGCAGCTGCATGGGGAGTGGCGGCGGGATCATGGCAGGCGTGGGCCTGGCTGTGGCCTCGCAGACGTCCTCGGCAAGGGCCTTATCAGGGCCCCGACAAGGGTCTTGCCGCGGCGCCATGGTCGTCCCCGGCAAGGGTGTTCCCGGAGGTCTTTTGGATTTCCTTGGCAAAGATCTCGCCAAGGATCGTCATCTTTTGCTCTTTGTCTTCACAAAGATCTGCATGCCACCACATAAGTGCCTCCCGAGCTCTGGTTCTAATGAGGTTGAGAACCTTGGGCTCAAGGGTGGCGCGTTCTGCTTGCGGGGGATTGGGCAAGTTGCCCCGACAAGGCTCCTGTCGGGGCCGCGGAGGCTGCCCCGGCAAGGACCTTGCTGGGGAGAACCACCTTGCCCTCTTGGCCTTCTGGTCTTGGTGTTGTTTTGGCTGTTCTGTGGCTTTGACTCTTCCCTCTGCCCTGCTTAGTGTGGTCGTGGGCGCGGCTCCGACTGCTCGTGTACTTAATAAGGGGGTACAAAGTAGTGCCCCTACTTTAGTACATCGACAGGAGCCCCCGGGCCTGGGCCACACATAAGCGTCACGCCTTGTTGGGCTAGGCCCAGAACAGTGCGCGGGCAGGCAGGGCGGTTTTTACCGTAGTAATTCTTTGTCTGTTGCGCTTCCCCATGAACCACGTTGAACGTGTGACGTGGGGGTCGTGCGTGACGTGGGGATCACGCGCGGGGATGACCGAAGCACGCTTGCGTCATCTCGCGGTGAATAGCAATGGGGCGGCCTGTGTATTCTTTGGAAACCGCAGGGCCGCTGCTTATCTTCCTTCCATGTTTCCTACTACGCCCATCCCTTACGCCACGTACGCCGCATGCACGGCGTGGGGCAGGTAACGGCGTATGGAATGTGGGAAGGCAGGCATGTGGGACGATACCCACGCGCCTTCAATTGGGTGAGGAGGGCGGTCGACAGCCACACCTGCGCCACTTTTAATAAGGCCGACCGGTTGGGGGAGACGGCCAAGCCCCGACCCTGTCCCTTTATAAGGAGGGGAGGGGAGGAACGTCGCTTCTCAATCTTCCATCATCCGCCTTCTTCCATCTTGGCCTCTTTCTTTCCTCCATTATGGCGAGAGGAGGCGCCGATGCTTCGACGGTGGCGGCAAGGGTCTCCGCTCGATGATGCGCCCCTCCTTCCTAAGAGCCAGCGGCAGTGGAGCCAGCCACGAGGGGAAGGGGGAGGGGGTGAGGCCGAGGTCGTCGTGGCGCTCAGGGAAGAGGAGGATGGGGCGGTTTATCGGCCTCGCCTCCGCCGGCGGTACCTCCCCCAATAGAGGGCCACGTTCGGGACCAGCCTTGCGAGTTCTTCATCAGGTTACGTTGGCCAGTGCATCATTGTCTCCACCTTCCCACTCCATTCGCCCGGGAGATGGAGCTCGACCCGCCGCAGACGCTAAGGTTGCACATGAGGGGCTGCAGGAACAACGGTACACGAGTCGACATCGACTTCCCAGCCCTCATGTCATGTATCTCCGTCGTGGGTGGAAGACCTTCGCTCGCATCCATAGCTTGGCGGCGGGGCTCGTTCTCTTCTTTAAACTGATGGAGAACGGCCTGCTCTCCGTCAAGGTCTTTGGAGACTTCGGGACTTGCCTAAAGTGCTGCGTGGAGATCTCCTCCGATGACGAAGATTCTTCCTCGAGCGGGAGTGACGAGGAAGACAGCGACAACAACAACGAGAGCATCAGGCGGGAAGATGACGGGTCCGACTAGGCGACGGACTCGTCGTCGCTGGGCGGTGCCGGCAGCAGCAGCATCTGCACCTGGCTCTTCTTCTGGCAGAGCGTTTTGCCGGGGGCGGAGCCAGCTCCTTGAACTTCTCGGGGTCGTCTCCTTGGACGGCTGGTGTAGGAGGGCCGGAGAAGACAAAGAAGGCAGGTGGCAGGCCGTCAAGTCGTAGTACGATGGCACCGACGCCTTCATAGTGTATTGCCGACCCACTGCCTCATCTTCCAGTTCTTCTCCTGGCGCCATCATCAGCAGCCCTCTTCTGGACGGCCACCGAGATGTTCTCTTGGTGTCTTCTGCTGCTCGTACTTCGCCTAGGCGCCCCTTTTGCCCTTTTGCTATCTTGTTCCATTTCCTGGGGAGAGGGACAAGAAAGGGATTACGGTCACCTTATCTGTTTTTAAATTGTAAGCCTACGGGCCTTAGTTAAATTTAGAACTTGTAATCCCCTTGCTCATGTTTACATTCCATATGATCTGTACTTGTATGGGGCGTATTAATGAAAAAGGTGTGCTTGCTGGGTCCTTTGTGTGTGAGCCAAGCCCATACCAAGGAATGAATCCTTGTTATTTTTAATATAAAAAACGCCACCCGGCAACAGGCCTTGCCACTTCCCTACTCCGCTTAGCCGCACTCATGCTTCCGGTGGAGGCAATGGTGAAGCAGGGTTAGGCCCTACACCTGTTTCTTTGCAGCCGCGGCCACAACCAGATTCTGCCCTAAGAAATAATTCTTTGGGTATAGAAAAAAGGGGGCACAGTGGCTTAGGAACAAGATGAGGATTCATACGCTCCTAGTACCATACGGGAATGCAAGGCAGAGGGTGAAAAACTTACCTGAATCTGCGGCCCTCCCACGGAGACTTTGGCTTGCCGGGGTCAGATCTTGATATCTTCAGCCCCCGGCAACCTTGGCTTGCTAGGGCCGGAGAGCCAACTTGTTCTTCTCATTTCCACATAGCCCAGCAGATACGCTCACGCATCCTGTGAACCAAAAAAGAAGGACAGAGAAGAACAAGAGACACGCAGACTCGACCTCTATGCTAGGGGTTAGTCGCTGCTAAGCACTATCAACCCTAACGAGGAAGAGACTCAACCTAGCATGCATGCTATAACATAGGGTGCCAGTGCTTCGTTTATTTATGCTCAGGGTCTGTGCCTGGCTCTGTATAGAGGGTTACATGCCTTGCCGGCAAGGCTCATACAAAAGGTGACTCGCCGGGGGGCCCGACAAGCCGCGCCTTATGGGTAAAACTTGCGTAGGTGCTCGATGTTCCACGAGTTGGTCACTGGAATGGCATCTTCGGTCTCCAGGCGGACTGCGCCGGGCCTGGTGACTCGTATTACCCGATAAGGGCCTTCCCACTTCGGCGTCAACTTGTTGGAATTCTTGGCCGATTGAACGCGCCAAAGAACAAGGTCGCCTTCCTCAAAGCTTCGGGCATGAACCTTGCGGCTATGGTAGCGGCGCAAGGCTTGCTGGTAGCATGCTGCTGTAAGTGCATCTAGTGCCCCTTAGTGATTTTGGTGTATTGAAGACTTATAGGTTAAGGGACTAATGCGTTTGTGAGTGTACACAGGTCTATAAGTCTATGAGGAGTTTGATATTTACAGAGAAAGTCGACCCCTAAAAATGAAGTTCTTCAACTTAAGACTTTGATATTCTGAAGACTTTCTGAAGACTTTGAAAGTGAAGAAATTGGTGTGACCTTGAAGACTTGGTATTCATTTGTGGAACATGAAGCGTGAAGACTTTTGTTTTCGTAGTTTCATTTTCTCTTTCTTGAGTCATAGGAAACACCGTACTGTTAAAGGGGGTCGAGGAAATACTAAGGAAAAATTTCCATGTGATGCTCAACTCAAAATCCTACACCTACCAATCCCTTTGAGTGAAGCCTTTGGAAATCTCATACAGTTCAGCCACTTTCTTCAGTGACAGAGACGAAGTTCTTCTGGTCACTGATGAATTTGTTCTGACTGAGGAGTTAGGAATTCGCCAGTGCGAATTACCTACACAGTGAGGAACATGATAGCCCTGAGGAATTTGAGAGTCAAATTTCCGACCGTTGCTGTGCTGCGCGCCAGCTGTCCCAAAATATCTTATCCACCTAACGATCATATCATTGAGGGGCATTTATGTCTTATCATGTCGAGCTGCTCCCTAGGCTATAGATAGCCGCCCCCTACAATCACTAGTTGGTTGGCTGCTCCGAGAGAACTTGACACTTGTCATTTGAGAGCAACCCATCCTCCGAGGACTTTGAGCAAAAATCATCAAGTGAGGAAAATCCCAAAACCAAACCCCTACAAACCCAAAGTGGTTGAGCATCACTAAAGAAATTGATCCTGCGTGGATCCGACGCTTGTTACCTTTGAAGACTGTGCTTCTTCCAGACGGTTAGGCGTCAAGGTCTAGAGCATCCAAGAGGAATTGTGGACCGCCGAGTGACCAAGTCTGTGAAGGTTTGGAAGTCGCCTGAAGACTTACCACGAGTGATTGGACGGGATCCGGGTGATCTTAGTTCAAGGAGAATACGGTGAGGACTGGGTGTCCTGAGCTGCGTGCTCAGAGACTGGGTGTCCGGGACTGCATGTCCTCGAGTTTAAATACTCAGCCGCTCCAACCAGACGTACAACTGAGACAGCAGTTGGAACTGGTCTACCAAATCATTGTCTTCACCAACCTACTGGTTCTATTTCCTCAACCCTTTCATTTCCTCATTACTGTGTTGAGTGTTTGTTCATATCTGTGTTTGAAGACTTTGACTGAAGACTTTCTCAATTTGCTCAGTTCAATTTCTTCAGTCTGTTTGTCTTCATCTTGTGTTATCCTGTGATTACGCTTTCTGTAATCTGTGCTAGTCTTCATTTCATCATGATGACCATGCTTGTATTCTGTTATGCTTACTTTTGAGTACTTATTCCGCTGCTAATAGTTCTTCGCTAAGGAATTTCCTAACCGGCAAATTCCTCAGTGAAGAATTCATAAAAATCGCCTATTCACCCCCCTCTAGTCAACATAACGCACTTTCAATTGGTATCAGAGCAAGGTACTCCCTTGTTTTGTGTGATTTTGGTTTAACCTCCTGGAGTTTTAGTTATGTCGACCGCAGGTATGATCAAGGTCTCGGCTGGGTGTCCTACTGGAAAAACAAGATGCGAATGCATCTCGAGGCAATTGACAATGATCTCTGGTATGTTGTGGAAAATGGTGTTCCCTCTGTTTCACCCTCACTGAACGCTACCGATGTGAAGAGATTCAAGCAACTAGATTCTCAAGCGAAGAATATCATATGTGGCCATCTGAGTAAAGGACAGTATGGAAGAGTGAGTGTGTTGGAAAATGCCAAGCTTATCTGGGATAGGCTGTCCAAAGTGAATGAAGGAGTCTCAACTCAGCGTGACTCTTGAGTTGATGTTCTTCAGAATCTCTTCAACCGCTTCAAAAGACTCGACAATGAAAATGTCCAACAAACCTTCGATCGCCTCACTGACATCTCAAATGAGCTTCAAGCCCTCGGTGCCACTGACATCACTGACCATGAGGTGGTGAAGAAACTGTTGAGATCGCTTGATTCCTCATTTGATACTCTGGGTCTGATGATACAAGAACGGGCTGACTACAAGTCTCTTGATCCTGCCGATATCCTCGAAAGGCTAAATACTCACGAGTTCCAGCTTGCTGAAAAGAGAGATCTCTATGGTTCGAGCTATGGCAAACCACGTGCCCTGAAGGCCAAGGTTGTGTCTGAGTCTGAATGTGAGGACTCTGGTAGTAGCCTTGGTGATCCTGAAGAACTGAGCCAGGAGCTAGCACTGCTCGTGAAGAAATTCTAGAAGTTCTCAAGACGTGGTCGCTTTGGAAAATCCTCAAGAAGCAGTGATTCCTCATCAAGTGACTATAAGAGAAGGCTGTGCCACAAATGCAAGAAACCTGGTCATTATATTCAAGATTGTCCTCAGTGGGAAAAGGAATTGAAGAAGAAGAAATACAAGGATTCCAGTTCTGATGATGCGAAGAAGAAGAAGAAATCATCAAAATCTTCGTCATCAAAATCCTCGAAGTCTTCATCTCACAAGAAGAGCAGCTCCAAGAAGGCTCGGGCATTCATTGGCAAGGAAATGGACTCTGAAGCTGAATATGAGGAAAATGAGGAAGAGGAGGCGTCTGAAGAATCCAAATCTGGTGTGGCGAGTCTGGCCATCGCTACTGCTTTCGTTAGCAAGTCCATCTTCAACACTGAAGAAATTGACATCACTGACAAGCCTGATGAAGATAACGATGACTACGCTCCCACCTATTGCTTCATGGAAAAAGGTGCAAAGGATGATCAACCCAAAACCACTGAATGGGTCCTCGATAGTGGATGTACAAATCACATGACTGGTGACAAGAATCTTTTGATGGATGCTCCTTTAACACCGTCACATCTGAAGCATATCATCTTTGCTGACAAAGGCAAAAGTCAGGTATTGGGTCTTGGTAAGGTTGCGATCTCTAAGGATAAACACATGGACAAAGTCATGCTTGTTGAGTCCTTAGGATACAATCTCATGTCAGTCTCAATGCTTTGTGATCTTGATATGGTTGTTGTCTTTGGCAAGTATCACTGTGTTGTGATTATGGAAGCTGACAATTCCAAAGTCTTCGAAGGCTTTAGGAGAGGAGATTTGTATATTGTTGATTTCTCTACAGGACCACAACCAGCCGTGTGTCTACTTGCAAAAGCTTCAGAAGGCTGGCTATGGCATTGACGACTTGGTCACGCAGGCATGAGGGATTTGCACACGCTTGCAAAGAAGAAGCATGTCATTGGCATTGAGAATGTCAAATTCCTCAAGGATCACTTATGCGGAGCCTGTGAAGTTGGAAAAATGACCAAGGCCAAGCATCCAGCGAAGACTATCATGACCACTACTCGTCCATTCGAATTGCTTCACATGGACCTCTTCGGACCTAATCATTACTCAGCAGTCACTAATGCTGCTTCTCTATATGGTTTTGTCATTGTTGATGATTACTCTCGATATACATGGGTACACATTGTTACTTACAAACATGAAGTGCAGGAAGTCTTCAAACGATTTTCTTCGAGGGCTTCAACCAACTTTGGTGTGAAGATCAAGCACATCAGAAGTGACAATGGAACTGAGTTCAAGAATTCCGGTCTTGATGACTATCTTGATGAACTTGGTATTACTCATGAGTTGTCTGCTCCTTATAGTCCTCAACAAAATGGCGTCGTGGAGCAAGAACAGAACTCTTGTTGATATGGCTCGCACTATGCTTGATGAATACAAAACGCCTGATCGTTTTTGGATTGATGCAATTGATACTGCATGCCACATCATCAACAGAGTATATCTTCACAAATTCTTCATGAAGACGGCCTATGAACTCCTCACTGACAAGAAACCCAATGTGAGTTATTTCAAAGTCTTCGGTGCTAGATGTTGGATTAGAGATCCTCACCACAATTCTAAATTTGTAGCGAAAGCACATGAAGGTTTTATGCTTGGTTACGGAAAGGACTCGCACACCTACAGAGTCTTCAACATTGTTCTTCACAAGATTGTTGAAACTGTAGATGTGCGGTTCGATGAAACTAATGGCTCGCAAAGAGAGCACCTACCTTCTGTGTTAGATGAACCAGCACCTGAGGATTCTATCAAGTTCAAGGCAACTGAAGGTGTCATTCCTATTGAAGAATTTGCTGAAGAATTCATTCCAGTACGCGAAGAACATCGAGCTGACGCACCTGAAGATAATGGTGCTGAGGAAAATGATCAAATACCTCGACGTCAACTAGCTCATCCTCGCGTTGCAAAAGAAGTACAAGTTGACAAGATCATCGATGACATTGAAGCGCCAGGTCCTCTCACACGCTCAAAAGCTTCACATTTATCTAACTTTTGTGGGCACTATGCTTTTGTCTCTATCACAGAGCCCACTAAGGTAGATGAAGCATTTTTGGAGCCGGAGTGGATTCAGGCTATGCAAGAAGAATTACATCAGTTCGAGCTCAACAATGTCTTGGAACTGGTCAAACGTCCAGATCCTCACAAGCATAATATCATTGGCACAAAGTGGATCTACCGGCGTAAGCAAGATGAAAATGGCCTTGTGGTAAGGAATAAGGCAGGACTAGTAGCTCAAGGCTACACACAGGTTGAAGGAATTGATTTCGATGAAACTTTTGCACCTGTTGCTAGACTTGATGCTATTCGCATATTACTTGCTTATGCTAATCATCATGATATCATCTTATATCAAATGGATGTTAAAAGTGCATTCCTCAATGGTAAGCTTGAGGAAGAAGTATATGTTGCTCAACCCCCAGGTTTTGAAGATCCAAAGAATCCTGACAAAGTCTTCAAACTTAATAAGGCCCTCTATGGCCTCAAGCAAGCCCCTCGGGCGTGGTATGATACATTGAAGGAATTCTTCATGAAGAATGGCTTCACACCCGGTTCACTCGACCCTACTCTCTTTACTAAATCTTATGATGGTGAACTGTTTGTGTGCCAAATATATGTTGATGATATTATCTTTGGCTGTACTGACCAACGTTATAGTGATGAATTTGCCTATATGATGAGTGAAGAATATCAAATGTCTATGATGGGAGAGTTGAAATTTTTCTTAGGTCTTCAAATTCGTCAACAGCGGAATGGCATATTCATATCTCAGGAGAAATACCTCAAAGATGTACTGAGGAAATTCGGCATGCAAGATTGCAAAGGCGTCAAAATTCCTATGCCCACAAAAGGCCATCTATGCACTGATGAAAATGGTATTGACTTCGATCACAAGGTATACCGCTCCATGATTGGTTCTTTATTGTACTTATGTGCATCTAGGCCAGATATAATGCTTAGTGTTTGCATGTGTGCCCGATTTCAAGCTGCACCGAAGGAATCACACCATAAGGCTGTGAAGCATATTCTTCGATATCTAGCTCACACACCAACACTAGGATTATGGTACCCCAAGGGCTCTGTTTTTGATCTCATTGGATATTCTGACTCTGACTATGCTGGTGATCGTGTGGACCGCAAGTCAACTTCTGGCACTTGTCATTTCCTCGGACGATCTTTGGTCTGTTGGTCCTCGAAGAAACAGAACTGCGTATCACTGTCTACTGCGGAAGCTGAATACATTGCTGCTGGCTCTTGCTGTGCTCAGCTGCTTTGGATGAAGCAAACGCTCAAGGACTATGGCGTCAACGTGAAGAATGTGCCTCTCCTCTGCGACAATGAGAGTGCCATCAAGATTGCTCACAACCCAGTTCAGCACTCGAAGACAAAGCACATTCAGATTCGTCATCATTTTCTTCATGATCATGTGTTGAAGGGCGACATCTCCATCGAGCATGTGAAGACTGAAGAACAGCTAGCTGATATCTTCACTAAGCCCTTGGATGAGAAGAGATTTAGCAAGTTGCGGTGTGAACTAAATATCTTAGAATCTTCGAATGTTCTTTGAAAAGGACACACATCCTAACACTTATGCAAAATTGATGACTTAGATGTGCAACACATGAAGAAACGTTTTTCTTCAATCAATGAAGAATAACACTCTAAGTGTGAAGAAATTAATGAAGAATTTGATTCTCAGAACCCTACGACAAATTGTACGCGGTGTCTGAAATCATCATTCTTATACGATGGGTCACGCCACCACAAAAAGTTGAAAATCTTCAATTTGAGTTTTTCTCAGTTTTGAAATTCTTCAGTTTTTCAAATTCTTCAACTTTACAAAATCTTCACTGGTTCCTTCGTTTTTCTTCGTTGGCTATATATATATATATATGAGTTTATGTCCTCTACAGCATTCACTTATAGCTATTTCTTCAAGTTGCTTTTTCTACTAAGTGAATGTGGTCGGACCCTTCCCCTCTATGCTATACTCAACCCAATCTATTCACAAATTCTTCATGTGCGTTCTATTTGAAACTCGTTCAAAATCTTCACTGTGTCCTTGTCAGCTGAAGAAATTGCGAATGAAACATTAAAACAAATCTTATCCAAATTTTCGGTTTTGCCGCTCAAACTGTTCCGCATCCCACGATGCATTATTCTATTCACCCACGGTCGTACACGATCTCCACTACACAGTACGTGGGTGACACATGTCGCGTGAAGGAGAAAGGGCAGGGGCACGTTCGTCCTAAATCTTCGGGCGAACAATTTTTCATCGTGTCTATAAATACCCCTCTCCCCTTCCTCACTTCATTTACTCCACTCGACCATCTCTCTCCCGCTCGAGCTCCTCAAACCCTAGCGCCACCGCTACTCCATCGTCGCCGGTGAGGAAGAGCTTCGCTGCCTCGACCTCGTCGCCGTCGTACTCACGCCGACCGCGGAAATCTTCACTCCACCGCCGCCGTAGCTCTCTTCCTCCGCCGAGTTAGGGCAAGGAAGATCTAACCTGACGAACTTCCCCGTCTGTTCTTCTCAGTTCGTCGTGTTCTTCATTTCGGGTAATTAAAAGTTACTTTTATTACTCGCTTTGATTCTCAAGCTTTCCTGAAAATCTTCAAAGGTGTTTATTCTTCAAATCTTCACACATACGAACACCACACACTTCATATGATCTTGAACTGTTTCTCTAAGCAACCATTTTCTTCAAGATTCCCTAATTGTGTGGATCTTCGATCTGTACAACTCTGGAACCTAAGACAAGAACGCTTAGTGAAATTCCTCAAGGGTCATCTGGTCAAATTCCTCAAAACTTGTTCTTTTCAAAAACTTTCTCAGAACGCATATGACCTCTCCAAATTCCTCGCACCTGTACTCTGTTCACAGGTACTCATGTCTGCTGCTGAATCACTAGGTTCTCATCAACTTAACTCATTTGCAGCGTTCCTCGAAGAAAAACTGCATACTTCTTCAGAGAACTCATTTGTTCAAATTCCTCAACTGAAGAATATGGCAGACGGTAAGAAGCCGCAGAAAGGAGGAAAGAAACCTGAGGTTATGACTGCGTTTGAAATCCTTGAGGAAATATATGCTGACTATTGCACACCTTGAAGCAAAATATGGCAAAGAAAACAAAAATCAGCGCAAGGTGCGCATTCAGAAGATTGAACGGAGATGGGCAAGGGAATGGAGGGAATACAGATATGTGACTCCAAAGTACATGAAGAAATTTGCCCTCAATCCTCCATGCCCAAGAGCTCCATTGGCACCTAGCTAAGTAGCTGATCCCACAAGCATTAGACGTGGGGAGGACTTTCCTGAAGAATGGGCTAAGCGCCAAGCCAAATTGGCAAGACAAGCCAAGGAGGCAGTGAAGAAATTCAATGAGGATTCTACCACTTCTACTGCTACTGAGGCCTCAGTCAAACCGAGGAAATCCATGCCAAAGAAGCCTGCTCGTAAGCCAAGTGCTTCACCAACAGCGCCCTCACGGCCAAGTTCCTCAACAGCACCCTCACGGCCAAGTTCCTCAGCAGCGCCCTCATGGCAAATTCCTCACACTGCTACTGCTCCTTCAAAGTCCTCAGCTCCTGTGCATCTGACTACATGTCAAAGGACTGCTGGTTTCTCGATTGCCTCTGGTGTCTCAGCAAGTTCCTCAGCTGCACCAATTTCATCATCTGGCCCGACTCTGCTGAAGACCAAAGCAACAGTTGGACAAGGTCCTCGGCCAAGTCCAAAGAAGAAACAGGTCGCATTCCATGTGCCATCTGATGATGAAGCTTCTGATGATGAACTCACAGAAATTATCAGAGACAGACAAGTAAAGGCCGCTAGAGCCAAAGGCACATCTGTGCCACTGCTGTTGGATCCGAGGAAAATCCTCGATTATATTGATCTCTGGCACAAGGATCCAAACACCCCATGCCTGATTTTCATCTGACCGCTGGTCAAAATCACATGCTGACCCATTTCATCACTGAAGAGAAATGGAAGTTTGAAAAGGCAAGAGAGATTAAGAAAGCTCAATACAGAAAGGAGAAGCTCCTCAAGAAAAACGTTGTCAGAATGACACCTGAGGAACTTCTCCAGGCTCAGTCTAAAATTCAAGCCCTCAGCAAGGATTTTGATGCCTATTATGCTGATTGGCAAGGAGCCAAAGTCAGATTCATCAACCTGACAAAGAAATTCACCAATGTTGCTGCTCCAACGCAACATGAAATTCCTCAGGCTGAAGTCTCAGCTCAGCCGACTGAAGAACATGCCAGCACCGCTGATGAAGTTCAGGCTGCTGATGAAAATGCCAGTTTCAGGGCTGATGATCCTATTCCAGCCGCTGAAGAAATTGCCAGGGCATCCACTAGTGGTGCGCCTGAAGAAACTGAAGAAGTCAGGGCAACTGCATCAGTTGCGCCTGAAGAAAATCAACCAGATTCCTCAGCTCCATCTGCACCTACACCAACTCCAATTCTTCCATGTGCATTTGATCTGAAGAAGACAAAGGCTGCAGAGCAAGCTGCAGTGAAGAAAAGGAAGGCATCAACTATGTCAAATTCTTCGGCTGCGAAGAAAATGAAGCCAATGACCAGCTCACTTGAAAATCCTATTGATGCTGTTCCGATTTCCTCCATGCCATCAAAGGACCTTGTTCCTTTTGGAGAAGACTATGAGATCCCCATCGGATGTGATGAAGAACATCATTCTGCTACTTTGTCAGAGCAGGTTGATGAAGAAATTGAAGTGGACGCAATCCCTTCAACGCCAGTCATTTCCTCACCTATGTCTCAGTTCACAGCTGAAGAGGCTGGTGTTGAGGAAATTGAAGATGAAGATGTGGATATTGGGTGCACCACACCTGTGATGAATGATGACTTTTGGGAAAGTCAGCATCCCAATACTCCTCTCTTCACCCCGCTCCAACAGATTCCTCAGTCCCCTGCACCAACAGTTCAAATGGGCTCTGAAGTAACTCAACCCACTCTCTCTGTGCATGAAGAAATTCCAGCCACTAGTGCTGATGAACCTGCTGCTGATCCTCAGACTGCACCTGTTGAGGAACAAGAAATTCCTCAGCCTGAAGAACATGAGCTCGCGATTCCTGATGTGGTGATGCAACTCACTGACATCCCACTGCCAAAGCAAAAGAATCCGTTCTCAAGCAAAGAGAAGTTCAAGGCTGAAGATTTCTTTGCCGAGCATGTATTCTTCACTGACTATAATCCATATGATTCTGCTCGCATAAGGAAGAGGCGTTTCTGGACTGCCAGCCAAGCCAATTTCTATTCCTCAGTGCTCTTCAACAAAGACAAAGTCTTCGATCATGCACATATTCCTCATGTGGACATGGAGTCTCTGCCCGACTTTGAGCCAGTCCTCAGTGTTCTTCACGACGCAGGACTTCTAAATTTCTGCATTGATATATGTGACTGGAATGAAGAACTCATTCTTCAATTCTATGCAACTCTGCACATCACCGGAGACGCTGAAGACGTGAACTCTTGGGTATTAGACTGGATGTCTAAAAATACTCACTACAAGGCACCTGCAACTGAATTGCTTCGTGCTCTACCACTCAGTCCTCCACTTGATGATGCTCATTGTATCTACAACGAACCAGAACTTTCAAATCACTATATGCAAGTGTTGATGAAGCCATTGAAGCCAAGGCAGGCCCCACGAACCAAATTCCTCGTCAAGGAATTACTCTATGTGCCTCGGACTGTCTATCGAATTCTGACGAAGACAATGAGTCCCATCAAAGGCCATGACTCAAATGATGAAGAAGTCGTTGGCATCATGAAGAATATGCTTTTCAACATCATTCATGGCGTTCCCATAAACTTCCATGATTTCTTCATGAGGACTCTGGCCAATATTGCTATGTCACCATTCGAGCTGAAGCCCTATGCTCCTTGGATTATGAGATTCATCAGGGCAAGATCTTCACTGAATTACAAAGCTGACACTCTGAACCACGGTAGCTACTTGCCTCCCATTGAAGTCCTCAAATGGACAGTTTCATCAGCTGATGATAAAGGTAAGGCCGCTGCTGTGATCGATGAAGGCATTCGTCCATTGGATGGTCAATTTCGCAAGGCTGCATCTTACTCTACCAATGACAATTCTGCCACACATGACTCTGCCGCCAATACCTTAGCCAAGCAAAATCCTCAAGCCACAACACCCAGGGTGATGACTGACCGTGAGTTACTCCTCAGTCTTCATCAGAAGGTTGATCGCAATCATAAATGGGTCAAGCGTCAGTTTGGTTCAATTCTTCACAACATGACCTCAACACACAATGCAGTGAAGAAGAACCACTACTACCTCCATGAAACCTTCAACCGTACCTGGGCTGTTCTCTCTCATGTCTACAACACTGCTGATCTGAAGAATATGGGTCTCAAGGAAGAATTTGACTGGTCTGCACCTCCACCGAAGAAATTCAAGAAGGTCAAAGTTCCTTCCTTGGTGGCCAGCTCTTATTCTTCATCGCGTGACACTGATGAGTATGAAGATTTGGACGACACTGCGGCAGGCCCTGCTACAACAAACAACCCCGACAACGCTGGCGCTCCTCCATCGACTTGAAATTCTTCAGGGGCGTTAGTCCTCAATTTCAATCCTTTTGGTCATTTGATGACAAAGGGGGAGAAATCTGAGTTAGTCTTCAAGCGGGTCTATATTAAGGGCATTTTTTAAGTTACAACTCTCGTTCTTCTGAGACTTTTATTTGGATCGAGTTGTAATCTTAAACCCGATGGTGCGCTGATACTTTTGCTGCATTATGCTCTGCATGCTTATTTCCTCGTTGATGACATTGCACGCATGCTGAATCTCATCAGGCACCATATTTCATCATGCATTTCAAATTCTTCATATTATATATCAAATGAGTGTATGAATTACAAGATATAGGGGGAGATCTCCATGATTCAACTCTTCAAATGTGCAATACTTCAAAGGCAAAATTCCTCACTATGCACATCTTCAGGGGAGTTCTTCTATATCTTGCAATCAAATTCCTCAAAATCAGTATATACACTTCATATATATATACCCGTTGAAAAATTAACCTATGTTGTCATCAATCACCAAAAAGGGGGAGATTGTAAGTGCATCTAGTGCCCCTTAGTGATTTTGGTGTATTGAAGACTTATAGGTTAAGGGACTAATGCGTTTGTGAGTGTACACAGGTCTATAAGTCTATGAGGAGTTTGATATTTACAGAGAAAGTCGACCCCTAAAAATGAAGTTCTTCAACTTAAGACTTTGATATTCTGAAGACTTTCTGAAGACTTTGAAAGTGAAGAAATTGGTGTGACCTTGAAGACTTGGTATTCATTTGTGGAACATGAAGCGTGAAGACTTTTGTTTTCGTAGTTTCATTTTCTCTTTCTTGAGTCATAGGAAACACCGTACTGTTAAAGGGGGTCGAGGAAATACTAAGGAAAAATTTCCATGTGATGCTCAACTCAAAATCCTACACCTACCAATCCCTTCGAGTGAAGCCTTTGGAAATCTCATACAGTTCAGCCACTTTCTTCAGTGACAGAGACGAAGTTCTTCTGGTCACTGATGAATTTGTTCTGACTGAGGAGTTAGGAATTCGCCAGTGCAAATTACCTACACAGTGAGGAACATGATAGCCCTGAGGAATTTGAGAGTCAAATTTCCGACCGTTGCTGTGCTGCGCGCCAGCTGTCCCAAAATATCTTATCCACCTAACGGTCATATCATTGAGGGGCATTTATGTCTTATCATGTCGGGCTGCTCCCTAGGCTATAAATAGCCGCCCCCTACAACCACTAGTTGGTTGGCTGCTCCGAGAGAACTTGACACTTGTCATTTGAGAGCAGCCCATCCTCTGAGAACTTTGAGCGAAAATCATCAAGTGAGGAAAATCCCAAAACCAAACCCCTACAAACCCAAAGTGATTGAGCATCACTGAAGAAATTGATCCTGCATGGATCCGATGCTTGTTACCTTTGAAGACTGTGCTTCTTCCAGACGGTTAGGCGTCAAGGTCTAGAGCATCCAAGAGGAATTGTGGATCGCCGAGTGACCAAGTCTATGAAGGTTTGGAAGTCGCCTGAAGACTTACCACGAGTGATTGGACGGGATCTGTGTGATCTTAGTTCAAGGAGAATACGGTGAGGACTGGGTGTCCTGAGCTGCGTTCTCAGAGACTGGGTGTCCGGGACTGCATGTCCTCGAGTTTAAATACTCAGCCGCTCCAACCAGACGTACAACTGAGACAGCAGTTGGAACTGGTCTACCAAATCATTGTCTTCACCAACCTACTGGTTCTATTTCCTCAACCCTTTCATTTCCTCATTACTGTGTTGAGTGTTTGTTCATATCTGTGTTTGAAGACTTTGACTGAAGACTTTCTCAATTTCCTCAGTTCAATTTCTTCAGTCTGTTTGTCTTCATCTTGTGTTATCCTGTGATTACGCTTTCTGTACTCTGTGCTAGTCTTCATTTCATCATGATGACCATGCTTGTATTCTGTTATGCTTACTTCTGAGTACTTATTCCGTTGCTAATAGTTCTTCGCTAAGGAATTTCCTCACCGGCAAATTCCTCAGTGAAGAATTCATAAAAATCGCCTATTCACCCCCCTCTAGTCGACATAACGCACTTTCAGCTGCTCTCACAGCCGCCCGAAGATGATCTTCCTCGAGGAGCGTTGCATCATCTTGCCACAATCACTCTTGCTCAAACTCGTCATAAGCGAGCACTCGAGGTGACCAATATATGAGTTCCGTGGGGAGAACTGCCTCTACCTCGTAGACCAGGGCAAAGGGTGTCTGGCCGGTGGCTCGATTTGGCGTCGTCCTGATCGACCAAAGAACCTCCGGCAACTCATCAATCCAGCACTTTCCACTCTTGCGCAGCGTGTCAAAAGTCTTTGTTCTTAAGCCTCACAGAACTTCAGCATTCGCTCTCTCTGCTTGGCCGTTGCTTCATGGGTGTGCCACGGAAGCAAAATAGACCTTACTGCCGAGATCCCCGATGTATTGCATGAAGGCATGGCTTGTGAACTGTGTGCCGTTGTCGGTGATGACCCTATTGGGCACACCAAAACAGCAGACAAGCCCCTTGAAGAACTTGACGGCTGACTGCACTGTCACCTTCCTCACTACTGCCACCTCGGGCCACTTTGTGAACTTTTTGATTGCAACATACAAGTACTCAAAGCCCCCGACAGCACAGGGGAAAGGGCCCAGTATGTCGAGCCCCCAGACCAAGAAAGGCCAGGAGAGAGGGATGGTTTGAAGGTCTTGAGCTGGCTGATGAAGCTTCTTTCAATAGAACTGACACACTTCGCACTTGGTTACTAGTGTCGTCGCATCCAGGAGGGCAGTGGGCCAGAAGAAGCCTTGCCGGAAAGCCTTACCGGCAAGGGCCCTCGACCCTATGTGGGAGCCACATATGCCTCCATGTATCTCTGCCAGTAGCTCCAGTCCTTCCTCGCGGGGGATGCATTTCAACTTGACACCGTTCGGCCTTCTTCTGTACAGAATGTTGTCGACAAACTGATACAGGGCAGATCGACAGGCCACTCTCTCTGCTTCTTCCTGCTCCTCAGGAAGTTCCCCTATCTGAAGGAATCATACGGTATGTTGTGCCCACGCCGGAGCCTGAGGCTCGACAGCAAGGACTAAAGGCATCTCTTCCGCCATGGGAGCGACCGTCTCTACGGCCAGGGCTTGACGCCCTGCCGGAGTCGGTAGCCCCATGGCAGGCTCAGTGTCCACGACAACATCCTTGCCGGCGGCTCCAGGGAGCTCGGCGGGAAAGTACTTGTCGGGGCCTGATTTCCTTCGCTTGTTCTGCTCTGTTGATGGTTCTACGGATGGTTGGGTTAGCCGAAGTACAAAGGTACCTGGTTCCACAGGTAGTTTGAAGGCAACACACTTTGATAGGTAGTCGGCGATTTCATTCCGCTCGGGGAACATGCTCTGCCTGTATACCATCAAAATGCTCCTCCAGCTTCCTCACCTCATCCACGTAGGCTTCCATCAATGGACTTTGATAATCCTTATTAACTTGCCTGGCGACAAGCTGTGAGTCACCTCTGACAAAGAGCCTTTTGACTTTGAGGTCTGCCGCGATCCTGAGACCGGCGAGCAAGCCCTCGTATTCGGCAGTGTTGTTCGTTGACATCTCCCTTGGAAAGTGCATCTGGATGATATACTTGAGGTGCTCTCCGGTGGGTGCGACAAGCAGCACGCCAGCACCGACGCCTTGCAGCGAGAAAGCCCCATCAAAGTACATGACCCAGTTGCGACTTGCTTCCTTGCCGGGGAGAGTGGTCTCCTAGACCTCTTCGTCGGGCGTCGAGGTCCATTCCACAATGAACTCTGCCAAAACTCTACTCTGGATTATCGAGGTACTCTCAAACTTCAAACCAAAACTTGACAGCTCCAAGGCCCATTCCACAATCCTCCCTGTTGCATCTAGGTTGTGTAGTATCCGTTGCAACGGGAGGCGGGTGACAACGGTGATCTCGTGGGCTTGGAAGTAGTGATGCAGCTTCCTCGAGGCCATAAGGAGGCCGAAGAGCAATTTATGCACACCAGAGTACCTTGACCTAGCCCCCTGCAAGAGGGAGCTGACAAAGTAGACCGGGTGCTGCATCATCTTCTTTTTTTGCAGCACTTGACTCGGTTGCGTAGGCCCTGCCTCACCAGTATTAGACTCTGTCGGGTGCCCCATCCTGCCGGGACCGAGTCCCGGTGGGGGAGCTTCGGTTCATCATCCACCAAGCCCGTTGTCGCTACTGTCTCCTCGTCGACCTCTCTCTGTGCTACTAGCGCCGCACTAACCACTTGATTTGTCGCCGCTAGGTACAACAACAATGGCTCTTGTGGTTTAGGCCACGACCAGGGCATGGAGGAGAGGTACTTCTTCAAATCTTGCAGTGCTGCCTCGGCCTCTGGGGTCCACTCCATTGGGCCTGCCTTTTTCAGAATTTTGAAAAAGGGAAGGGCACGCTCAGCAGACTTGGAGATGAATCTGCTCATGGCGGTAACACAGCCAGTGAGCCGACGCACATCCTTGATCCGCTTAGGTGCCTCAATCTGCTCGATGGCCTTGATCTTGTCGGGATTCGCCTCTATCCCGCGTTGCGATACAAAGAACCCGAGAAGCTTGCTGGATGGCACGCCGAAAACACACTTCTTAGGGTTCAGCTTGAGGTTGATCGTGCACAGATTTGTAAATGTTTCCTCCAAATCTCGCACAAGTGTTGCCTTGTATTTGGTTTTGACCAATATATCGTCCATATAAGCTTCCATATTTCTATGTGGCTAGGGCTCAAAACCAATCTAGACCGCTCTTGCAAAAGTCAAGCCAACACTCTTCAACTTGAAAGGCATTCGTAAAAAGCAATATGTACCACATGGGGTGATGAATGTTGTCTTCTTTCATCTTCTTTTGACATGAAGATCTGATGATATCCGGAGTAGGCGTCGAGGAAGGACAACAAGTCACACCCGACCATGGAGTCAACAATCTGGTCGATGCACGGTAACGGAAAAGGGTCTTTTGGACATGCCTTATTGATATCGGTGTAATCAATACACAGCCTCCACTTCCCATTTGCCTTGCGCACCACTACCAGATTGGCCAACCACGTCGGGTGGAGTACCCCCCTCACCAAGCCTGCTGCTTCTAGCTTTCTGATCTCTTCCATGATGAATTCTTGCCTTTCCAGAGTTTGCTTCCCGACCTTCTGCTTGACGGGCCGTGCATGAGGACAGACAACAAGATGGTGCTCAATCACTTCCCTGGGAACGCCGGGGATGTTGGAGGCTTGCCATGCAAACACATCGACATTCGCCCGCAGGAAAGCGATGAGCTCGCCTTCCTATTTGCTACCAAGGGAGGAGCGTATGGTGAAAGCCCCTCCCGTGTCGTCCTCCTTGACGGACACCTTCTTGGTCTCTGGTTGTGCAGCTCTGTACTTCTTGCTCGTGCCGGTGGAGCTCTTTGGCGCGTCCTCACCGGGAGCACAACACTCCAAAGAGGTGCGCTTGCCGGAGTGGGTGCGAGAGGTCCTACCGGTTATCTTGCCCCCGGAGCTTCAGCGGCAGGAGCAAGTGCCTTGGCGGCAGTCGCTGCAACTGCTTGCCGATAAATTTGATCAGCGCAGATCAATGCATCTTTCTTGTCGGAGGGGACAGTGATGATGGTCATCGGCCCACGCATCTTCAGCGTGTGGTAGGCGTAGTGTGACGCCGCCATGAACTTAGCTAGCGCCGGGCGGCTGAGGATCCCGTTGTTGGGAAAGGGGATCTCGGCTATGTCGAAGACAATCCTCTCCATTCTGTAATTCAGCTCACTTCAAAATGTCACAGGCAGCATGACCATTCCCTTTTGGTGGCTCCTTCTCGGGTTGACCCCTTGAAACGTGCCCGTTTCCTCGAGGTCTCCATCAGGAATCTGCAGCCTTTTGACCACGACTGGCGAAATCAGGTTTAGACCGGCCCCTCCATCGACTAGCATCTTCGTCACCTTGAGGTTACATATTGTTGGGGAAACCAACAATGGCAAGCACCCGACCGCTGTTGTGCGATCAGGGTGGTCCTCGGTGTCGAAAATGATAGGCGTGCCGGACCACTTCAGTGGCTTCCGAGCGTCGACTGATGGCTCCGCCACTGCAATCTCTCACGCCCACTGCTTGAGTTGGCGGTAAGAGGTGCGCAGCGAGGCACCACCGTTGACGCACATGGCCTCCGTAGCTTTTTGGAACAGATGGTCGCTGGACTCGTCGTCCACATCATGATCATCGCCTTCTTGTTTCTTGTCGCGGCCCCTGGCCGGCCTCTCTTGCTGGTTGTCCTTGCCGCGGCGGCCTCCTTGGTCGCCACGCTTCTTGCCGGACCCTCCGGCACCGTCCCGCCCCTTATCCTTGTCCCACCGCTCGTACTCAGCTTTTTTGCTTCTCAACAAGCAGCTCGACTTGCCGACAGTTCTGGAGGTCGTGGCCTTTGGTGCGGTGGATCTTACAGTAGTGCTTGTCGGAGCTTCCTGGCTTATCGGTAGCCGCCAAGGCCCGGCAAGCGGCACACCCGGCAACCTCCTTGCCGGGCTCGCTTGCCTTGGCCTTCTTGGCAGCGCCGGTGTCGTCAGACCCCTCGACGACGAGCACTGTCTTGCCCTTGCACTTTCTGTTATGATGCCGCCCCTTCTTTGCCGGGTCAGCAATGTCATCTGTGGAGTCGGTTTCCGCACCGGCGTCCTTGCCGGGGTACTTCCTCCTCTCTTCATCCTGCGCACACCTATCGGCCAGAACATAGAGTTCGGCCACATCTTTGACCTTGTTCATTGCTAGCTCTTCATGCATCTTGCGATTGCACACATTCTGGTGGAATGCGCTGATCACGGCGGCAGGATTAACGTCTGGGATGTTGTATTGCACCCGGCTAAACCTCTAGATGTACTTGCGCATGAATTCTCCTTCCTTTTGGGGAATGATATGCAAATCACTCGCCTGGCCATGAGCTTGATGGCCTCCAGTAAAGGCGCCAACAAACTCATGACACAGGTCCGACCAAGAAGAAATGGAATCCACTGGCAAGTGCATCAACCATGACATGACGTTGGGCTTTAGTGCCAACAGGAAATAATTGGCGATCACTTTGTCGTCGCGCGCCCCAGCAGCCTGCATCGCAATGGTGTAGATGCTGAGGAACTCCGATGGGTGAGTCTTGCCGTTGTACTTCTCGCCCACGTCAGGCTTGAACATGCGGTGGGAGGGCCACTGGAACTGCTGCAACTCACGGGTAAAAGCCAGGCAACCCACCTCGTAAGGTAGGCCACCGTAGCCTCCCGGAGCCGGGTGGTCCACAGCGGGTCCTGCCCGCCTATCTGACTGGTGGCGCTGAAAGCACAAGTGCTCCCTGGTTGATTTTGGTAATTAATATCAACATATCTCTTGTTGGACTAATACTCTTACCTAGTATGTTTCAGATAAGTTCAACAATGGAGTGGCATGGACTAGAGGATGTGGAACCCCTTCAAGATGCTAAGGACAAAGGATTGGCTCAATCTCAAAGCACATGACTCTACATTTTAGTGATCCAAGATCACGTTGAGTCCATAGGAAAGCCAATACTATTAAGAGGGGATGTGGTGTTGCTTAATGGCTTGCTTGCTCAAAGTGCTTAGTGACATGCTCCAAAGCCCTCAACTACTTTCTCACATCCACATTTGTCCGAAACCAAAAGTCAAACTCGGCCCCACCGAAACTTTCTATCCGGCGCCACCGAGTTCAGTTGACATAGCCACTGCCAGAAACCCTAGTCTTTTCGGTCTCACTGATAGGGATCTCGGCCTCACCGAGATGGGATTGTAATCTGTCTATTTCCCTTCGCAATGTTTCGGTCAAACCGAGATGAGCGATCGGTCCCACCGAGATTGCAATGCAAACTCTCTGTTTCCCTTTCGTAACATTTCGGTCCAACCGAGATGAGCGAATCAGTCCCACCGAGTTTGCCTGACCAACTCTCTGTTTTTCTATTACCAAAATCGGTCTCACCAAGTTTGTGTAATGGGTCTCACCGAGATTATGTTATGCCCTAACCCTAACGATATCGGTCCCACCAAGTTGACATATCGGTCCCACCGAAATGCCTAACAGTCACATTATAAATGAAATCGGTCTGACCGAGTTTCACGATTCGGTCCCACTGAGTTTGGTAAGTTGTGTGTACCGGTTAGATTTTGTGTGTAGGCTATATATACCCCTCCACCCACTCTTCATTCATGGAGAGAGCCATCAGAACATGCCTACACTTCCAACATACTTTTTCTGAGAGAGAACCACCTACACTTGTGTTGAGGTCAAGATATTCCATTCCTACCACATAAATCTTGATCTCTAGCTAGCCTTCCCCAAGTTGGTTTCCACTCAAATCTTCTTTCCGTCAAATCCAAATCCTGTGAGAGAGAGTTGAGTGTTGGGTTTTAAGCAAAAGAGCAGGGAGTTCATCATCAACACACCATCTATTACCTTTTGGAGAGTGGTGTCTCCTAGATTGGTTAGTTTTCACTTGGGAGCCTCCGTCAAGATTGTGGAGTTGAACCAAGGAGTTTGTAAGGGCAAGGAGGTCGCCTACTTCGTGGAGATCTACCCGAGTGAGGCAAGTCCTTCATGGGCGACGACCATGGTGGGATAGACGAGGTTGCTTATTCGTGGACCCTTCGTGGGTGGAGCCCTCCATGGACTCGCACAACCGTTACCCTTCGTGGGTTGAAGTCTCCATCAACGTGGATGTACGATAGCACCACCTATCGGAACCACGGATAAAAAATCTCCATGTCTCCAAATTGCGTTTGCACACTCCAATCCCATCCCTTTACATTCTTGCAATTTGCATGCTTTACTTTCCGCTGCTCATATACTCTTGTCATGCTTGCTTGATATGTATTGTGAATGTTAAAACTTGTGCCAAAACTCCACTTCAACTTAAAGAGATTAAAAACTGCAACTTTTCTTACTTAGAGTCTATTCACCCCCTCTAGACACCTCTTCTCGATCCTTTTAATTGGTATCAGAGCTTTGGTCTCCATTGATTTGGTTTAATCACCATTGGAGGAAGATGGATGAGCCTACTTTTGGGAGTCTTAGACATAGAGTGCCTATACTTGATGGAGAGTATTTTCATGAGTGGAAAAATGAGATGCTTGTGATTCTCAATGAATATCATTTGAACAAGTACATTACTAGCCCTTGTGCACCTCATGTTGATCCTATGCATCCTACCCTTGATGATTCAATTGACATGATTCGCAATCTTAGAACTGTTGATCTTATCACTAGAGGTTTGCCTAGAAACTTGATAGGTTGCTTGCCTATTCTTAAGTGTGCCTACACCATATGGAAGTTTCTTGAGGAATGTTTTCCAAATTATTCCTTGCAAAATCTAGATGAAATTATCCATTAGTCTATTGCCTTGAGTAAGATGAATTCCAATGATCCTAAGTTTGGTGATTGTCTATTTGAGCTTACAAATCTTATGCGTGCCAAAGGAGAGGTTGGAATCATTAGTGATATTATTTCCGAAGCTTTTAGAATTCATAAAGATGACTATTGTCAAAATCATTTGTCTAACAAATCACCCTCTCTAGGAATTGATCCACCACACGATGTTGAACATGGATACTATGCTGAGGAAGATGATAGTGACTTTGATCTTGATGATGCAATGAGACACTTTGGTCTTATGGCAAATCTTCAGGGATACATGGCAGGAGGAAAGGAATGGGTTCTTGATAGTGGATGTACTAATCACATGACCAGAGATAAAGATATGTTTCGTGAGCTTTCTGAAAACAACGACCCTCGAAAGTATGTCACTTTTGGTGATAACTCAAAGGGTAAGGTGGTTGGCCTTGGTAAGGTGGCCATCTCACATGATAGCTCCATACAAAATGTCATGCTCGTTGAATCTCTTGGCTATAATATGCTTTTTGTTTCTAGACTAGCTGACTTTGGTTTCAATGTCCTATTTATCGAAGTAGATTGCCAAGTGTTTTGTAGAGATAATCATAAAATGGTCTTTACCGGTATATGCAAAGGTGATTTATACATTGTTGATTTCACTAAAAAGGCTCAACCTAGAACTTGCTTAATTGCTAAATCTTCTAAAGGCTGGTTATGGCATAGACGGTTAGGTCATGTGGGCATGCGAAACCTTGACAAGCTTATTAAAGGTGATCATATCCTTGGAGTTAAAGATGTCGTATTTGATAAGGATAGACTTTGCAGCGCTTGTCAAGCAGGTAAACAGGTTGGAGGGAGGCATCCTATGAAGAACATCATGACCATGAGGAGGCCGCTCGAGCTACTTCACATGGATCTTTTCGGTCCCAACGCTTACAAAAGTCTCGGTGGAAATTCTTTTGGTCTAGTTATAGTTGATGATTTTTCAAGATTTACGTGGGTGTTCTTTCTGGATGATAAATCACAGGTCCAAAAGATCTTCAAAAACTTCGCTAGGAAGGCCCAAAATCAATTTGAAGTGAAGATCAAGAAGGTTCGCAGCGACAACGGAACGGAGTTGAAGAACGCAAATGTGGACACCTTTCTTGATGAAGAAGGTATTTCATATGAGTTCTCGGCTACGTACACACCTCAACAAAATGGAGTTGTTGAGAGGAAGAACCGGACACTCATCAAAATGGCAAGAACAATGCTTGATGAATACAAGACGCCGATGCACTTTTGGGCGGAAGCGGTTGAGACAACTTGTCATGCAACAAATCGCTTGTATCTTCACAAGTTACTCGGCAAAACGGCATACGAGCTCCTCACCGGTAACAAACCCCAAGTTAGATACTTTCAAGTATTCGGCTCAAAGTCCTACATTCTTGATAAGCATCATCGCTCTAAATTTGCTCCTAAATCCCATGAAGGTTTCCTACTTGGTTATGGCTCAAACTCTCACACTTACCGTGTCTACAATAATTTCACCCGAAAGGTTGAAGAGACGGTAGATGTGAAGTTTGGTGAATCTAACTGCTCACAAGTAGATCAATTGCCAATTGATGTAGGAGATAAAGATCCTTCAGAAGCAATCCAAGACTTGTCTATTGGCAAGGTTCGTCCAACAGAGGTGAAGGAGAGTACCTTGTCCGTCCAAGTGGAAGCTTCCACCTCACGGCAAGGTGAACGAAGAGTTGATACGGAAGCATCCACAAGTGGGACACACCAAGACGAAGAAAACGAGGAAGTACACCAAGATGAACCTCATCAACCTCCTTCTCCACCACGACGAGAGAACGACAACGTCAACAACGATGAAGGCCAAGAAGAAGAACAAGATGATGAAGAAGATGTTCCACCCCGATCAAAGCAAAAGCTCTCACGAGTTCAAGCAAGAGTTGCTAAATACCATCCCATCGAGCAAATCTACAATGATATCGAAACAGGGAGAATCACTCGCTCTAAAACTCGTTTGGCTAACTTTTGTGAACATTATTCATTCATCTCTAGCATTGAACACTTGAAGGTTGAAGAAGCATTGGAAGATCCGGACTAGATAAACGCTATGCATGAATAACTACACAAATTTGGGAGAAATCCATTTTGGACATTGGTCGAGAAGCCCGACAACAACCACAACATCATTGGTACCAAATGGGTGTTTCGCAACAAGCAAGATGAACATGGACAAGTAGTTCACAACAAAGCATGTCTCGTCGCCCAAGGCTACACTCAAGTCGAAGGTATGGACTATGGTGAGACATATGCCCCCGTTGCTAGACTTGAGTCCATTCGCATCTTACTTGCCTATGCTAATCACCATGATATCACCTTGTACCAAATGGACATTAAAAGTGCTTTTCTAAATGGTGAAATAGAGGAGGAAGTTTATGTTAAGCAACCTCCCGGCTTTGTTAATCCTAAGAAACCTAATCATGTTTACAAACTTCACAAAGCTCTTTATGGTCTTAAACAAGCTCCTAGAGCGTGGTATAAATGCTTGACCAAGTTCCTTGTTGAAAAAGGCTTTGAGATTAGAAAGATTGATTCTACTCTTTTCACTAAAAGGGTTAATGGAGAATTATTTGTGTGCCAAATTTATGTCGATGATATTATATTTGGATCAACTAACCCTCATTTTAGTGAGAAGTTTAGGAAGCTAATGTCGGAGAAGTTTGAGATGTCTATGATGAGTGAACTCAAATTCTTTCTCGGCTTGCAAATCAAGCAAACTAAGGAAGGTACTTTTGTATCTCAAACAAAGTAATTTAAGGACTTATTCAAGAAGTTCAATATGCAAGAATGCAAAGGTCTGACTACACCCATGCCTACTAGTGGACATCTTGATTTGACCAAAGATGGTGAACCGGTTGATCAAAAGGTTTACCGCTCCATGATTGGATCATTGTTATATCTATGTGCCTCTTGTCCCGATATTATGCTAAGTGTGTGCATGTGTGCACGATATCAAGCGGCCCCTAAAGAATGTCATCTTAAGGCTGTGAAGAAGACAGTGAGATACTTAAGTCATACACCAAACTTTGGCATTTGGTTTCCTAAGAGGGCCTCTTTTAATCTTGTTGGCTACTCCAACTCGGACTATGCCGGAGACAAGGTTGATAGAAAGTCCACTTTGGGTACTTGTCAATTTCTTGGTAGATCTCTTGTATCTTGGTCCTCCAAGAAACAAAACTCGATATCCTTATCCACCGCCAAAGCGGAATACATTGCCGCTGGTTCATGCTATGCTCAATTACTTTGGATGACCCAAACTCTCAAGGATTATGGGATATATGTGAAACATGTTCCATTGCTTTGTGACAATGAAAGTGCTATTAAGATTGCTCATAATCCCATGCAACATTCTCGAACTAAGCATATTGAAGTTCGTCATCATTTCATTCGAGATCATGTTGCTAAAGGAGATATCAACATTAAGCATGTTCGTACGATAAACAATTGGCGGATATATTCACTAAACCACTTGATGAGAAAGTGTTTTGCAGGTTGAGAGGTGAATTGAACATCATTGATGCTTCAAACTTGGAGTAGGAACTCCATTTGGATACATGCAAGGCATGAGCCTTTGACTAATCCTTGATATTTCTCTTCTGATGATAAGCATATGCCTTGGATATATTTGCACCCTTACATGTTCTCTAACCCTTGTAGGTACTTGGATAAATCTAAATATATGAGATTGCAACCCACTCACATCTTGAGCAAATTTCTACATCACCAAGTCTCTACACAATGGTGGTTGAAGACAAGGAAGCACGAAACCCTTCAAACATATCCTTTGAAAAATTCTATATTGAGTTTTATGATTGTCATTTTGGATGCACAAGTACTCTTCCTTGCAAGACTAACTCATGTAGGTAGATGAACTCAAATTCCAAGTGGAGCTCCCAACTCTTGATGAGCTACATCAACCTTGAGCAACCCACAAAAGTTCAACTACATGATCACGATCAACACCACCACCCAAGGTATGTTATTCCATCTTAGAGAAGCTTTACTCCAAGTCATGAGTCAAAGCAACTCAACAAGATGTGAATACATCAAAATGCTTAAATGAAAAATGGTAACCCCATTTTGAGCTTAAACGATGAGTATGTCCTATGATCAAGTGATCTCACTTGACTCCTAAGTCAATATACTCTAACATAGGTGACATTGTCGCCGACTAATTCTAGATGAAGTTCTCTTGTGTCCTTAAAAGAATCATCTAGATTTCTTTTCTGATTCCTTTTTGTTCTGTATTTCCTGCATCCAATTCCTTGCAAATCCTTTTGAGATCTTACCTGACTAGTAAGCTGAGGTGACAAGTGTTTTCTCTGTGATGAACTCGGTCACACCGGTCTGTTGTTTTCGGTCCAACCAAATTCTTTCGATGCAACCGAAGCACACAACTCGGTGCCACCAATTTCACTGCAGGAAAGACATCTTGCTACTTGTTCCTACATTCTTTTTGATCCAACTCCACTCAATGATTCTTGTCCTCTACCAGCATCACATTTGACTTGCTACTTTGTTCTCTGACTGAAGGGCCAAACCCATTTGTAACAAAAATCCAGAAGAACCCTTCTTGGAAATTGATGTCATAGGGGAGAGACAGAGATCACATCAAAGCTTAATAATTTCTATAGGGGAGAAAATACTCAGGGGGAGAGAGTTCTTATACAAGGAGACAGAAGTATCACTTCAAAAGACCCTAGATGCTTGGTGTTCAAGAGGAGAGAAGTCACATGTCTTTAAGAGGGGAAAGACATGTTCATATTTGATTGTTTGCATTAGCTTTGTTTCTTTTCTTTGCTCTAATTTTCTGTTCCCTATCTTCTCCCAGTATCCCATGCTAGATTCAGGGGGAGAAAGACATCTAAGGGAAGGAAATCCTTGAATTCATTGCACATCTTTACCTTTGGGGACATGTCTATATCCAATGGGGTACTCAGTACTCACTCTCTACATGTCATCCCAGTCTTGGTACTGTTGTGGTTTCTTTTGTTTGCTCTGGCCTGTAGGTGTATCTATGTTATCTAAACTTGTTTACGCAGGTTCATTCCCTCCTAAGCCAACTCAAGACCACAAGTTAAGTATGTGCATCACAGTCATGTGTATGAGGATCTCTTGCTGATGTACATACTGTTTGCAAGAAGGACTCATAAGCATGGAGGTACATTTCCTATATTCACATCATTTGCTCTAATGCATATAGCCAAGATACATGTAACACATTGCTTACTCTGTCATGCTTATGCATTCACATGCTCTTATATTCCATATTTACATGATTGCATACATGTAGGGGGAGCCTATGCATGTTACATGTCTTTCCAAAGCTTTACTTGTTATTCTCTATATCTTTATCTAAAGCTTTGATGTATGTTGTCATCAATTACCAAAAAGGGGGAGATTAAAAGCACAAGTGCTCCCTGGGTGATTTTGGTAATTAATGTCAACATATCTCTTGTTGGACTAATACTCTTACCTAGTATGTTTCAGATAAGTTCAACAATGGTGTGGCATGGACTAGAGGATGTGGAACCCCTTAACGATGCTAAGGACAAAGGATTGGCTCAAGCTCAAAGCACAAGACTCTACATTTTAGTGATCCAAGATCACATTGAGTCCATAGGAAAGCCAATACTATTAAGAGGGGATGAGGTGTTGCTTAATGGCTTGCTTTCTCAAAGTGCTTAATGATATGCTCCAAAGCCCTCAAATACTTCTCACATCCACATTTGTCCCAAACCAAAATTCAAACTCGGCCCCACCGAAACTTTCTATCCGGCACCACCGAGTTCAGTTGACATAGCCACTGCCAGAAACCCTAGTCTTTTCAGTCTCACCGATAGGGATCTCGGTCTCACCGAGATGGGATTGTAATCTCTTTGTTCCCCTTCACAATGTTTCGGTCAAACCGAGATGAGCGATTGGTCCCACCAAGATTGCAATGCAACCTCTCTGTTTCCCTTTCGTAACGTTCCAATCCAACCGACATGAGCGAATCTGTCCCACCGAGTTTGCCTGACCAACTCTCTGTTTGTCTATTACCAAAATCGGTCTCGCCGAGTTTGTGTAATCAGTCTCACCAAGATTACATTATGCCCTAACCCTAATGATATCGGTCCCACCGAGTTGACATATCGGTCCCACGTCCCACCGAGTTTGGTAAGTTGTGTGTAACGGTTAGATTTTGTGTGGAGGCTATATATACCCCTCCACCCACTCTTCATTCGTGGAGAGAGCCATCAAAACATGCCTACACTTCCAACATACTTTTTTTGAGAGAGAACCACCTACACTTGTGTTGAGGTCAAGATATTCCATTCCTACCACATAAATCTTGATCTCTAGCCTTCCCCAAGTTGCTTTCCACTCAAATCTTCTTTCCATCAAATCCAAATCTTGTGAGAGAGAGTTGAGTGTTGGGGAGACTATCATTTGAAGCACAAGAGCAAGGAGTTCATCATCAACACACCATCTATTACCTTTTGGAGAGTGGTGTCTCCTAGATTGGTTAGGTGTCACTTGGGAGCCTCCATCAAGATTATGGAGTTGAACCAAGGAGTTTGTAAGGGAAAGGAGATCGCCTACTTTGTGAAGATCTACCTGAGTGAGGCAAGTCCTTCGTGGGTGACGGTCATGGTGGGATAGACAAGGTTGCTTCTTCGTGGACCCTTCATGGGTGGAGCCCTCCGTGGACTCGCGCAACCGTTACCCTTCGTGGGTTGAAGTTTCCGTCAACGTGGATGTACGATAGCACCACCTATCGGAACCATGGATAAAAAATCTCCATGTCTCCAAATTGCGTTTGCACACTGCAATCACATCCCTTTACATTCTTGCAATTTGAATGCTTTACTTTCCGCTGCTCATATACTCTTGTCATGCTTGCTTGATATGTATTGTGAATGTTAAAACTTGAGCCAAAACTCCAGTTCAACTTAAAGAGATTAAAAACTGCAACTTTTCTTACTTAGAGTGTATTCACCCCCCTCTAAACACCTCTTCTCGACCCTTTCAGGCGCGCATCGTGCCAACGCTCGATAGTGGTTCGAGCATCTTCATGGGCTCGTCCCTGAAGAACTTGGCGTTGATCGTGGCGGGTCCGTGGGTCCTACGATGCTACAGACATGTTGTCACAAGCGTAATCACGACGGATTGGCGCTCGCGGTGGCTGGCGTGGGGGAGGAGAGTGCACCATGGCAGCATCTCCCTCGGCCCCTGCTCTGCAGGGATGTGGTGGCTCTACGGAGCGCCGGTCCACGGGTGTTGCTGGTCGCGGCTCATCCTTGTTGGCGATGCCGACGAGGCTCCGGACGGTGGCTCTCCACTCGTCAAGCTTCTCTGCAGCAGGAGGAAAATCAAGGAGCAGTTGCGCGCACGCCAAAGCTTCTATTGGCGTGGGTGGTGGCGAAAGCTGTGTGGACCGTGACGCGCTCTGACCTCTGACCACATTAGAGGGAGCTCTATCACGGTCCCGCGGTCGTACGCTGTTCCTGCCAGCGCTCCGGCGTGCATGCTAGCCTTCCTCATCCCGCTAATGGTGCACGGGGCTCTTCCCACGGTGGCGCCCGGGATCTCCAACGTGGCGACGTTGCTCGTCACGCGCAACTTGAGAGGAGCGCGCGGTGGGCGCCGACGTGGGTGTCTTGGAAGTCGTTGCACTACCAGCTGGTGGTATGGCAATGGATCTGGAGGACCCCGTGCTGCCTGAGGGGGGCACAACTCCATCTCTTGATCCGGCGACGTGCGTCTCATCATTTTGCTCATGAGGCCCGCTGCTCGCCAGGGTCTGGATGCCAGAGCGATGTGGGTGTTCGCGGGCCGCGCCCCGGGTTCTGTCCGTGATGGCCCCGCTCCCCGATCGCACTAGTATAGGCGGTCTGGCTCCAGATGAGCCGATCGCCGTCGTCGTCTTCCTCTTGGGGGCCATGGTGACGAAGAACTACTGAACTAACTACTGAACCAGATTCTCTCAACAGGCGCTCCCCCTACCTGGTGCGCCAAAGATGTCAATGGAAACGACACCTATGGGATCAACTGGGATCCCTACTATGGTTGCGGGGCGCGGGGTTGAGAGGAGAGCGGGATCAGTAGTCAGACAAAGCACACCGGTCATTTACCCAGGTTTGGGCCGCGACGTGCGTAATACCCTAGTCCTGCTTTAGGTGTCTATTTGAGTGTTCTTGCTCTTCTTGGGCTAGCTACAATGAGTCACTTATCCAGGGGTCCGAATCACTCTCTAGTATGCCTTGGGCCTCCTTTTATAGCAAAGGGGATCACCACAGTGGCACACAAGAGGTGGCATCAGGGTATTGTGGCTAAGCTTATTGTTAGCCATTACGGGACAAGGCACATTAAATGCGAACTCCTATCCCGTCCGTCGCTGCTCCACCCTGCTCTGACATGCATCCGGGCCAGCGGGGTGCATGGTGCCATGTAAGCTGGCAGGCAACTGAGGTGGCGTGGTGGTGAGGTCTTCATGAAGATTTGCATGCCACCATGTAGGTGTCGCTGAGCTGGCCTAGAAGCCTCCTGTTGACACGCAGGCGCCTGCCTAGCTGGTGGGCTAGCAGCTGCATGGGGAGTGGCGGTAGGATCGTGGCAGGCGTGGGCCTAGCTGAGGCCTCGCAGACGTCCTTGGAAAGGGCCTTGCCGGGGCCCTGGCAAGGGTCTTGCCACGACGCCATGGTCATCCCCGGCAAGGGTGTTGCCGGAGGTCTTGTGGATTTCCTTGGCAAAGATCTCGCCAAGGATCGTCGTCTTCTACTCTTTGTCTTCACAAAGATCTACATGCCACCACAGAAGTGCCTCTCAAGCCCTGGTTCTAATGAGGTTGGGAACCTTGGGCTCAAGGGTGGCGCGTTCTGCCGGCAGGGGATTGGGCAAGTTGCCCCGGCAAGGCTCCTGCCGGGGCCACGGAGGCTGCCCCGGCAAGGACCTTGCTGGGGAGAACCACCTTGCCCTCTTGGCTTTCCAGTCTTGGCGTTATTTTGGCCGTTCTACGGCTTCGACTCTTCCCTCTGCCCTGCTTAGTGTGGTCGTGGGCGCTGTCGATGTCAAAACCGGCGGATCTCGGGTAGGGGGTCCCGAACTGTGCGTCTAAGGCTAATGGTAACATGAGACTAGGGACACGATGTTTACCCAGGTTCGGGCCCTCTCGATGGAGGTAATACCCTACTTCCGGCTTGATTGATCTTGATGATATGAGTATTACAAGAGTTGATCTACCACGAGATCGTAGAGGCTAAACCCTAGGAGCTAGCCTATGATTCTGATTGTTGTCCTTGTCCTACGGACTAAACCCTCCGATTTATATAGACACTGGAGGGGGCTAGGGTTACACAGAGTCGGTTACAGAGAAGGAGATCTAACATCCGAATCGCCTAGCTTGCCTTCCATGCAAAAGAGAGTCCCATCCGAACACAGGATGAAGTCTTCAATCTTGTATCTTCATAGTCCAACAGTCTGGCCAAAGTATATAGTCCGGCTGTCCGGATACCCCCTTATCCAGGACTCCCTCAGTAGCCCCTGAACCAGGCTTCAATGACGATGAGTCCGGCGCGCAGATTGTCTTCGGCATTGCAAGGCGGGTTCCATCTCCGAATACTCCAAAGTGAATTTCGAACACTTAAATCGGGTCCGACTCTGCAAGACAAATTTCACATACCACCGCAGAGAGAATAATATTCCACAAATCTGATCTGCTGACAGCTTTAGATAACGTGACATCACTCCATGGCCAGGTTTTTATTCAAACCGTTTTCTAACAGCCAGCCACCACACACATTGCGAGGCCGTTTCCCCGACACGTCTTGTCGAAGCAGAGATCATGTCCCCTTATCATGGGATTCTCATTAATACGGGTACGGGTAACCCAACCGTGCCATTTAACATGGCGCTTGGAAAATAAGCAATTTCAACAGGCAAGTGGGGAGGCGCACAGTTTTCGCCGCCTCTATAAAGAGACAAGGATCCCCCATTTTTACCCACACCTTCTTCCTCCTTTGCTCATCCGCTCTTGCATTCTTGAGCCCCAGTGCCCAAGTTCTCACCTTCTCCGTTGGATCATTCAGCATGTCCGGAGCGGGAGGCAAGTGGATGGCCTCCTCCATCACGGAGGAGGACATTACCAAGCTTCGGGCGGCTAGATACCTGGCCGCAGACGTCGCGCACAGGCTTCCAACGGAGGGACAGATCACCCCCACCCCAAAGTCTCGGGAGAGAGTAGTGTTCCTCTCTCATTTCGTCCGCGGACTAGGATTTCCACTTCACCTGTTCATCTACGGGCTCATGTTTTACTATGGGCTAGACTTTCATGATCTAGCCCCAAATTTCATCCTCAACATCTTAGCGTTTATCGTCGTGTGCGAGGCCTTCCTCCGCATCAGGCCCCACTTTGGCCTGTGGCTGCACATCTTCTGCGTGAAGCCGAAGATCGTGAGCGGCCAGCAAGCGGAGTGCGGAGGTGCCATGGTGGGCAGAATGCCCAATGTTACATGGCTTGTCGGCTCCTTCGTGGAGACCGTGAAAGGGTGGCAATCAGGGTGGTTCTACATCACCGAGCCGCACGACACCCACTGGGCGGCGGCCCCCAAATTTCGATCCGGAATCCCCATGCGGCTCACCTCCTGGGAAAAGAAGGGCCTGGCCTGGGGTGAACCCGCGGAGCTGACCGGACTGCAGAACTGCATCAAAAACATGATAGAGAAGAAAATCAAACTTGTCAACGCGGTCCAGGTCATGTTCGTCCGCCGGATCCCCCTGTGTCAAAGACGGGCATTCAATATGTGGGAGTACGATTCGACCAAACACCAGACGCTGCGCGAGCTTTTTGACACGACACATAAGGACGTCTAGAAGGTGTTGTTCAAGACCACCGAAGTACCTCCTCCAACTTCCAAGGACTGCGGACTTAGCGCCACACGACTCACCAATCCGGTAAGTTCCCTGAACATCACAAGATATACCTTTCCTAGCATATTTGCGGGAGGATTTTAAGTCACCATGCTTTCATCCAAACAGGAGTACATGGTGACGGCGGAGCGGATCGACTATCTAGCTCTGTTGTCGGAAGATCCAGCAAACGCACTCCTGACGGAGATGCTGATTCCGGCGCCTTATAAGGTGCCAGAGAAGAAGGCCGAAAAGAAGGCCACGGGGACGAAGAAGGGTCTCCGACGCAAGGTTGCGCCAGACGCCTCGTCCGAAGACGACAAGGCGCGCTCTTCCCACGAAGGGGAGGAGAAGAAGAGGAAGGCCGCCCCATCAGGGGAGGCCGAAGGGTCCAAGAAAGTGGCCGCGGGGACCAGGAAAGGTCTCCGGCGCAGGGCCGTAATAAACTCGTCGTCCGAGGACGACGAGGCCGATTCCTCCCACGGAGACGGGGGGAAACGTGAAGAAACTCTCCCTCCCTGCATTGGGGAGGAGAAGAAAAGAAAAGTCGCCCACAGGGGGAGGCTAGGACGCCGAAGAAGGGAAAGGCGTCCCTTCCGGATCACTCCACTACGGCCGCCTACAGCGAGGAGGAGTGGCTGCCCAGGGGCAAGCCCCTGGCGAGATCGTAAGTATCCGAACTCTGTAATACTTTTCGTGCGACTTAACTTCATAGTTTGTAATGACGCCGAACACGCATATGCAGTCCGGCCGGTTCCCATCTTGAGGTATCCTCTTCGGATGGGTCCTTGAGTGAATCGAAGATGAATAGCGATTCACTCCCAACGGCCACCTCCCCACGACCTGTGGACGACATCGGGGTGTTGTCCCAAAGGATACTAAAGCAGGGGGCGACGGTTCTGGAGATGCCCCAAGGCTAAATCCCAAACGCCGGGTACATGGGGGGGGGGTAAGATCCCCATGGATTATGCGGACGGGAGCCACAAAAAGTCTGGCTCCCAGCCAGTTACTGCGCCGGAGCATCCAAAGGCTCTGGATTCAGGTAGGCAGCCCCTTACTAAGGAGGGCAAGTTGGCCGTGCCGATGACCACCGTCCAGCCGGGGACGTCGGAGAATTTGCTGGAAGTGCTTCGCGGCGCTTCCATTGACGAAGAGCACCATACTCTTATGAGTACGGTAATTGAGAAGGTTTGGTCCGCCAAAAGCGGATTGACTGAAGCCTGCACCAGCCTCCTAACAGGCTTTGAGGTAAGTAATGAAAAGTGTGAGAAAATATCACCCAATAGACAGTGGCCCCTGATACTCTATTTGGTGTTCGGAAAGAAAAGCCAAACGGAGGGTCAATTCTGAACCGCAGGAGTCTAACAGTACTTGTCTATGTGAATAAGCAGGCATTGCTACTGGCCGCTGCTGCTCACAAAGCGGAGGTCGCCGGACTCAAATGGGACCTGGGGCAGGCCGAAGAAGAGCTCGGCCTCGTGAAGAGGCAGCTCAAAGAGAACAAAGGTAAGTGATACCCCGTCCGTGTGTCATATAGAGGAGAAAAAATGGTGATGCTAACAAAAAGCATCATGATTTTTAATAGGGGCCACAACCGAAGTGGCGGCCCTGAAGAAAGCGCTATCTGAGGCCGAAGACAAGGCGGCCATGGAGCGCACCTAGCGTGAAAAGCAAGATGCTCGGGTGAGAGAGGTACAACAAGAGCTCCAGGAGTTCGGCAAGAAGTTCGAGTCCTTGGAGCATGACTTCAAGACGCAAGCGTCCGAGCTTACCAAAGCCCTCCAGAGCACAAAATACGCCAAGGCCGAAGCCCAAAAGGCCCTCCAGGAAATCCAGGCGGCCAAGAAGATAGCGGCGGGTAAGACATTCATTATGCAAAGCAAGCATGTGGAGGAGGCATTTCTTTTACTTAACCGAATTCAGAGCTCTCAAGGGGCATTCGCAGATCTGCCACGCAGCATATCGGATGCCACGGAGTTCTACCGTGCCGAAGAAGGGAGCTCAAAGAAGTTGTTCTGGTCCCAGTATACCGGAGCCGAACACCCGATGCCCTTGAGTGACCAACTGAAGCAATTGGTCGAACTCCACAAGGCGGCTGAACTGGCCATGAAGGGCCTCATAGTCGGGATGTGGCATGGTGAGCCCCTGCCTGACAGCTACTTTGGCCTTGTAAAGTGGATGGTAAATGCCTGTCTGCGGCTTGAAGTTATCAAGCAATCCGTCTGTATTGAGGGTGCCCGCCGGGCCTTTGCCTGTGCGAAGATGCATTGGGCCAAACTGGATGCAGAGAAACTGGTGAAGGATGGACCACCGGAGGGGAAGGAGCATCGCTACCCCGAGAAATATTATGATGGCATTATGAAAGGCGCTCGCCTCGTGGCCGATGAATGTACCAAGGACGTAATCTTTGAGTGAATGTACTCATGTCATTTTTGTGATATGAAAACGAGTTTATTTGCGCTTATATGATGCTTTGTTGATTTAAAATATTACCTTATGTGCGGCCATTTATAAAATTCTGAAAGTAGGCCAGTCGTCGGTTTCTGCCCCTGTGTAACTAGTACTGAGGTGTTCGTGGAAAACCCAAACACTCTTGATCCAAATTTTTGGTCCTTTAAGGAGGTGTTTAGCGCAACGAACAAGGCAATTAGACTATGCGGCTTTATAACTCTCACTTAGCCATAGAAGTCTACAATTTTAAATTTCGACGAAGCCCCTAGTATTCGGAAAGCCGAACTAGGGCGCTATACACGCCTAAATCGGACAAGGCCGATTCCTCGCCTGAAGTGGAAGAAATCTTTAAGGATTTTAGACCTCTCGAACAACGACCAGTTCTCGCCCCATCATGACAGTCAGTTTTCGGCTTTCTCTACTGAGGTGCTCGTCCGGAAGAATCGGGACACAATTGATGAACCACAAGTATAGGGGATCTATCGTAGTCCTTTCGATAAGTAAGAGTGTCGAACCCAATGAGGAGCAGAAGGAAATGATAAGCAGTTTTCAGTAAGGTTTTCTCTGCAAGCACTGAAATTGTAGGTAATAGATAGTTTTGTGATAAGATAAATAGTAACGAGCAACAAGTAAATAAAGTAAATAAAGTGCAGCAAGGTGGCCCAATCCTTTATGTAGCAAAGGGTAAGCCTAGACAATTTCTAATAATTATGAAGGAGCTCCCGAGGACACAATGGGAATTATTGTCAAGCTAGTTTTCATCACGTTCATATGATTCACGTTCGGTACTTTGATAATTTGATATGTGGGTGGACCGGAACTTGGGTACTGCCCTAACTTGGACAAGCATGCCACTTATGATTAACCCCTATTGCAAGCATCTGCAACTACAAAAGAAGTATTAAGGTAAACCTAACCACAACATTAGACATATGGATCCATAACAGCCCCTAACGAAGCAACGCATAAACTAGGGTTTAAGCTTCCGTCACTCTAGCAACCCATCATCTACTTATTACTTCCCCATGCCTTCCTCTAGGCCCAAATAATGGTGAAGTGTCATGTAGTCGATGTTCACATAACACCACTAGAGGAAAAGACAACATACATCTCATCAAAATATTGAACGAATACCAAATTCACATGACTACTAATAGCAAGACTTCACCCATGTCCTCAGGAACAAACGTAACTACTCACAAAGCATATTCGTGTTCATAATAAGAGGAGTAATAATATGCATAAAGGATCTGAACATATGATCTTCCACCAAGTAAACCAATTAGCATCAACTACAAGGAGTAATCAACACTACTAGCAACCCACATGTACCAATTTGTGGTTTTGATACAAGATTGGATACAAGAGATGGACTAGGCTTTTGAGAGGAGATGGTGCTCGTGAAGATGTTGATGGAGATTGACCCCCTCCCGATGAGAGGATCATTGGTGATGATTTCCCCCTCCCGGAGGGAAGTGTCCCCGGCAGAATAGCTCCTCCAGAGCCCTAGATTGATTCCACCAAGGTTCCGCCTCGTGGCGGCGGAGTTTCGTCCCGTAAGCTTGCCCACGATTTTTTCCAGGGTAAAAGTGATGATATAGCAGAAGATGGACGCCAGAGACCCACCAGGGGGCCCAGGAGATAGGGGGGCGCGCCCCCTGTCTCCTGGACAGGGTGTGGGCCCCCTGGCCTATTTATTTCGCTCAGAAATTCTTATAAATTCCAAAAAGTTGTTTCATGGAGTTTTAGGACTTTTGGGTTTGTGCAGAATAGGTTTCCAACGTTTGCTCCTTTTCCAGCCAGAATTCCAGCTGCCGACATTCCCCCTCTTCATGGTAAACCTTGTAAAATAAGAGAGAATAGCCATAAGTATTGAGATATAATGTGTAGTAACAACCAATAATGCAATAAATATTGATATAAAAGCATGATGCAAAATGGACGTATCAACTCCCCCAAGCTTAGACATCGCTTGTCCTCAAGTGGAAGCCAAAATCAAAAAATATGTCCACATGTTTAGAGATAGAGGTGTCGATAAAAATAAAATACGGACATGAGGGCATCACGATCATTCTAATAACAACAATATATTGTAGATTCTGTCATATGATTTCCTATGCTCAAGTAGCAAGCAATTCACAATGTCAAGTATGGTTCAAAAACTTCATTGGGAACTAACAAACTATAATCTCAGTCATTGAAGCAATTGCAATTTATCGTAACATCAGAAAGAGTCAATAAAAGAGCTTTTTAGCAAGCTCACATACTAAACTATCTCGTAGTCTTCTATAATTGCTAACACTCACGCAATACTTGTGGTTATAGAGTTTCATCCGGACACTGAGAAAGATAGGGGCTTATTGTGTTGCCTCCCAATGTATTCACCTTTAAGTGATGTCAACAATAATAGCCCATGCTAACTGACATCCAATTGGATATATATATCATGATCTTTCATACACAGGAGCTTGCCAAAGGATAAAATGAAAAAGGGAAAGGTGAGGATCACCTTGACTCAAGCATGAAGTAAAAACATAAAGTAAAAGATAGGCCCTTCGCAGAGGGAAGCAGAGGTTGTCATGCGCGTTTAGGGTTGATACATAAAATCTTAATGCAAAAGAACGTCACTTTATATTGCCCCTTGTATGTGGACCTTTATTATGCAGTCCATCACTTTTATTACTTCCACAACAAGTTCGTACAAAGCTTATTTTCTCCACACTAATAAGTCATACATAATTAGATAGCAATTTTTATTGCTTGCACCGATGACAACTTACTTGAAGGATCTTACTCAATCCATAGGTAGTTATGGTGGACTCTCATGGCAAAACTGGGTTTAAGGGTAATTGGAAGCACAAGTAGTATCTCTACTTGGTGCAAGGAATTTGGCTAGCATGAGGGGGAAAGGCAAGCTCAACATGTTTGGAAGGTCAATGACAATATACTTTAACTGAGATGTTGGAAAACATAAACCCTTACGTTGTCTTCCTTGTCCAACATCAATTCTTTTAGCATGTCATACTTAATGAGTGCTTCACAATCATAAAAGATGTCCAAGATAATATATTTATATGTGAACCCCTCTTTCCTTATCACTTCCTATTAATTGCAACAATTACCAAGGCTACATTCATCAACTCCTAACAATTTTTATGCCTCATACTTTCTATGTGTGAAGTTATCACTATCCATAAGATCAATATGAACTCTTTTATTCTCTCTACTTTCTCAAAATCATAGCACATAGCAAAGCCCTTGACTCAACACTAATCTTTATTATAAATAGCTAACGGACTCGGTTACATAAAGAGATCACAAAGCAAAACTCAAACTACTTGATATCAAAACTTCTAGATCAAGATACTACTAAAAGGATCGAACTAAATAAAGCGGTAAAGATAGGAGTGTGATGGTGATACGATACCGGGGCACCTCCCCCAAGCTTGGCAATTGCCAAGGGGAGTGCCCATACCCATGTGATTATGTCCTCGTAGGTGGTGAAGTAGGAGTTGTTGATGAGGGTGGATAATCGCACATTGAGCGTAAAAGTTCCTCCAACTTATAGATAATGCCCTTAAGCCCAGCAATATGATCCTTCAACAAAATATTCTCCTGTGTGAGATACTTGTTCTGTATGCAAGCTAACTGAATCATCTTGAAAGCTTCAATCTCTGTTGCAGTGAAGAGGTTAGGTAAAGGTTGAGGGATATCTTCTTCTTCCACTGCCGGAGCTTGAACCTCCATGGCTTCCTTGATCCCTTCATCCTTGTTGATCTCTTCTGGTTCTTCTCTTTTCAGCTCTATCTTCAAAAGCCAAGCATCCTTGTCTTCATTGTTGGAGGAGGGTGAAGTCATGGCGCTCTAAATCTGCAACGAAAACAGCTCGAAACAAAAACAGAGGATATTTGCATGATACGGTGATCAAAACCTTCAGGAGTATATATAATGAATATTTACCGACCAAAATAAGTAACGTGCAAGAAAACGGGGTCCGGGAGGCACACGAGGTGCCCACGAGACAGGGGGGCGCGCCCTCCACTCTCGTGGGAGCCTCGTGTCCCTTTCGGACTACTTCTTTCTTCCTAAAATTCTTAAATATTCCAAAACTGATAAAAATTGCCATTGGAGTTGTTTTGGAGTCAGTTTACTTACTGTACCACATACCTATGCCTTTTCGGAGTCTGGAACGTTCTGGAAAGTGTCCCTTATGTATTCCTTAGGGGTTACGGTTTCAATAATATTAGTTTCAACATTGATAGGATTACCTAAAATATAGTGTTTAATTCTTTGACCGTTTACCACCCTCAGATTTGTGCCTTCGAAGTTGTTGATTTTTATGGCACCAGAACAATAGACCTCCTCGATAACGTAGGGACCTTCCCATTTTGAGAGAAGTTTTCCTACAAAAAATCTTAAATGAGAGTTGAATAATAACACATAATCTCCTACGTTAAAGTCACACTTTTGTATCCTCTTATCATGCCAGCGTTTGACTTTTTCTTTGAAAAGCTTGGCATTCTCATAGGCTTGGGTTCTCCATTCATCAAGTGAGCTAATATCAAATAACCTCTTCTCACCGGCAAGCTTGAAGTCATAATTGAGCTCCTTAATAGCCCAATATGCTTTATGTTCAAGTTCAAGGGGTAAATGACACGCTTTTCCATAAACCATCTTATAAGGAGACATACCCATAGGATTTTTGTATGCAGTTCTATAGGCCCATAATGCATCATCAAGTTTTTTGGACCAATTCTTTCTAGATCTATTCACAGTCTTTTGCAAAATTAATTTGAGCTCTCTATTGCTCAACTCTATTTGACCACTAGACTGCGACGATAAGGAGATGCTATTCTATGATTGACATCATACTTAGCAAGCATCTTACGGAAAGCACCATCAATGAAATGTGAACCACCATCAGTCATAAGATATCTAGGGACTCCAAACCTCGGAAAAATAACTTCTTTAAGCATTTTAATAGAAGTGTTATGATCAGCACTACTAGTTGGAATAGCTTCAACCCACTTAGTAACGTAATCAACAACAACTAAAATATGTGTATAACCATTAGAGGCAGGAAAAGGTCCCATATAATCAAAGCCCCAAACATCAAACGGTTCAATAAGAAGAGAATAATTCATAGGCATTTCTTGACGTCTACTAATGTTACCTATTCTTTGACATTCATCACAAGATAAGACAAACTTACGAGCATCTTTGAAGAGAGTAGGCCAATAAAAACCAGATTGTAGTACCTTGTGCGCAGTTCTATCTCCAGCGTGGTGTCCTCCATAAGATTCAGAGTGGCACTTACATAAAATCTGTTCCTGTTAATGCTCAGGCACACAACGTCTAATAACACCATCTACTCCTTCTTTATAAAGGTGTGGATCATCCCAGAAGTAATGTCTTAAATCATAAAAGAACTTTTTCTTTTGCTGGTATGTGAAACTAGGAGGTAAATATTTAGCAACAATGTAACTAGCATAATCAGCATACCAAGTAGCAGTATGAGAAGCATTGACGTCCGCTAATTGTTCATCAGGAAAGCTATCATTAATAGGCAGTGGTTCATCAAGAACATTCTCTAACCTAGACAAGTTATCTGCAACGGGGTTCTCAGCTCCCTTTCTATCAATAATATGCAAGTCAAATTCTTGGAGCAAGAGAACTCATCTGAGTCTAGGCTTAGCATCCTTCTTTTCCATACGATATTTAATAGCAGCATGATAAGTGTGAATAGTAACTTTGGAATCAGCAATATAAGGTCTGAACTTATCACATGCAAACACAACTGCTAAGAACTCTTTTTCAGTAGTAGCATAATTTCTCTGGGCAGTATCAAGAGTCTTACTAGCATACTGGATAACATTCAATTTCTTATCAACTCTTTGCCCTAAAACATCACCTACAACATAATCACTAGCATCACACATAATTTCAAAAGGTAAATTCCAATTAGGTGGCTGAACAATAGGTGCAGTGATCAAAGCTTTCTTAAGCACTTCAAACGCTTCTACACAATCATCATCAAAGACAAAAGGAATATCTTTTTGCAATAAATTAGTCAGAGGCCTAGAGATTTTAGAAAAGTCCTTAATGAACCTCCTATAAAAACCGGCATGACCAAGGAAATTTCTTATACCTTTTATGTCCTTGGGACATGGCATCTTTTCAATAGCATCAACTTTGGCTTTATGAACTTCAGTACCTCTCTCGGAGATCTTGTGCCCCAAGACAATGCCTTCATTAACCACAAAGTGACACTTTTCCCAATTCAGGACGAGACTAGTGTCTTCGCATCTCTGCAAAACTCGATCAAGGTTGCTCAAGCAATCATCAAAAGAGGATCCATAGACGGAGAAGTCATCCATGAATACCTCACAAATCTTTTCACAAAAATCAGAGAATATAGCCATCATGCATCTTTGAAAGGTAGCAGGTGCATTACATAAACCAAAAGGCATACGTCTATAAGCAAAAGTACCAAAAGGGAAAGTAAAAGTAGTTTTAGATTGACCTAAAACTACTATTTTGGATTCGTCGGAAAAATATTATTCATACCAATATTCTTAGAAATAACCAATATCAAACCTCGGAATAATTTTTGATTGTTTCATGCCAATATTCTTCATAAGATATCTAGGGACTCCAAACCTCGGAAAAATAACTTCTTTAAGCATTTTATACTATTTTTGGGACTAACATATTGATCCAGTGCCCAGTGCCAGTTCCTGTCTGTTGCATGTTTTATGTTTCGTAGAAAACCAATATCAAACGGAATCCAAACGGGATAAAAACGGACGGAGAAATATTTTGGAATATTTGGGATTTTCTGGAGGAAGAATCAACACGAAACGGTGTCCGGGGTGGCCACGAGACAGGGGGTTGGCCCTCCCCCCTGGCGCGCCCTGGACTCCCATGGGCCACCCGTAAGGCGGTTGATGCTCTTATTTTGCCACAAGAAATCTAATTTTATGAGAAAAATCTGGGCAAAAGAATCACCCCAATCGGAGTTACGGATCCCCAGATATAAAGGAAACGGTGAAGGGGCTGAAAGAGGGAACACAGAAACAGAGAGATAGATCCAATCTCGGAGGGGCTCTCGCCCCTCCCAAGCCATGGGAGCCAAGGACCAGAGGGGAAACCCTTCTCCCATCTAGGGAGGAGGCCAAGGAAGAAGAAGAAGAAGGGGTCCTCTCTCCCCCTTGCTTCCGGTGGCACCGGAGCGCTGCCGGGGGCCATCATCATCACCGCGATCTTCACCAACACCGCCGTCATCTTCACCAACCTCTCCATCAACTTCCCCCTTCTATATCCAGTGGTCCACTCTCCCACAACCCGCTGTACCCTCTACTTGAACATGGTGCTTTATGCTTCATATTATTATCCAATGATGTGTTGCCATCCTATGATGTCTGAGTAGATTTCTATTGTCCTACCGGTGATTGATGAATTGCTATGATTGGTTTGAGTTGCATGTTTTATCATTGGTGCTGTCCTATGGTGCCCTCCGTGTCGCGCAAGCGTGAGGGATTCCCGCTGTAGGGTGTTGCAATGTGTTCATGATTCGCTTATAGTGGGTTGCGTGAGTGACTGAAACACAAACCCGAGTAAGGGGATTGTTGCGTATGGGATAAAGGGGACTTGATACTTTAATGCTATGGTTGGGTTTTATCTTAATGAATATTTAGTAGTTGTGGATGGTTGCTAGAGTTCCAATCATAAGTGCATATGATCCAAGAAGAGAAAGTATGTTAGCTCTTGCCTCTCCCTCAAATAGAATTGCAATAGTGATTACCGGTCTAGTAACATAGTCAATTGCTTAGGGACAATTTCACAACTTCTACCACCACTTTTCCATACTCGCTATATTTACTTTATTGCATCTTTATTTAAACAGCCCCTAGTTTACGTTTGCGTGCTCTTTATTATCTTGCAAACCTATCCTTTCACACCTACAAAGTACTTCTAGTTTCATACTTGTTCTAGGTAAAGCAAACTTCAAGCGTGCGTAGAGTTGTATCGGTGGTCGATACAACTTGAGGGAATATTAATTCTACCTTTAGCTCCTCATTGGGTTCGACACTCTCACTTATCAAAAACTATTGCGATCCCCCACACTTGTGGGTTATCAAGACCTTTTTCTGGCGCCGTTGCCGGGGAGTCATAGCGTGGGGTGAATATTCTCGTGTGTGCTTGTTTGCTTTATCACTAAGTAATTTTTATTTGCTGTTCTTAGTTGTTTTCTATCTTTAGTTATGGGTAGGAAACGCAAAATACCAAAACAAATAGTTGTACCTACTGAACCAATGGTTGAAGAACCACTGAAAATCTATCACACTCCTGAAGCTTTTTACTTGGATCATCTTCGATCCCTTTGTGCTCGTGCTGAAACCCCAACTAGCTTAGTTGAGGGCAAATCTTTAGATGAGCATGCTTGTTATGTGCGACACCGTATATCTGAAAAAGGGAAACTTTATTATGGGATCAAATTCAACGTTTGCAATGTTATGCTTGGAATTTATGTGAAATATATGATATTACTTGTTGTTCTGAAAACCCTAAGAAACACCTTCCCTACCAATGTGAGTTTGATAATGGGATTGTATCTTCATATGCTAAGGGTGTTTATAATTACTATGATGTTCAACAAATTGAAGAATTTGTTGCTTTTAAGGGTGCATATGAAATTGCTTCTTTGATTGAAAAGTATGATGCCACTCTCTACAAATCTTAAAACTTTGCCATACTTGAATATTGTTATGATAATTATGCTTCTAATGCCTATGTTAAACCATATATTGAGGTCTTCTCCGCTGTCCAAGAAGAGACTAATATTTTGCAGGAAGCTATGGAATAAGAAATTGATGAAACTATGAGCTCATTGGATGAAAAAGATGATGAGGAGAGCAAAGAACAAAAGGAGGAAGAGCGGATTGATCACCCATGCCCACCTTCTAATGAGAGTAACTCTTTATCCCATACATTGTTTAATTTCCCTTCGTGCTTACCAAAGGATGATTGCTATGATGATTGTTATGATCCCGTTGATTTTCTTGAATTACCCCTTTTTGATGATGCTTGCTATGCTTGTGGCCAATATGCCAATATGAATTATGCTTATGGAGATGAACTTGCTATAGTTCCGTATGTTAAACATGAAATTGTTGCTATTGCACCCACACATGATAGTCCTATTATCTTTTTGAATTCTCCCAACTACACTTTATCAGAGAAGTTTGTGCTTATTAAGGATTATATTGATGGGTTGCCTTTTACCTTTGCACACGATGATTTTGATGAATATAATATGCATGTGCTTGCTGCTCCTACTTGCAATTATTATGATAGAGGAACTACATCTCCACCTCTCTATGTTTCCAATACGATAGAATTGCAAGAAACTGCTTATACTATGCATTGGCCTTTACTTGGTGTGCATGAATTGTTCTTTTATGACATGCCGATGCATAGGAAGAGAGTTAGACTTCGTTGTTGCATTATATATGTTACTTTGTGCTCACTACTAAATTACAAATCATTGTTAATTAAAATTGGCTTTGATATACCTTGGGATCCGGGTGGATTCATTACTTGAGCACTATATGCCTAGCTTAATGGCTTTAAAGAATGCGCTGCCAGGGAGACAACCCGGAAGTTTTAGAGAGTCATTTATTTCTATTGAGTGCTTTTATATAGTTTAAAAACAAATAAAATAAAGAGGGTAACCTTAAAAAACTTTTCAAAAAGGAAAAGTGAAAGTGAGAAAGACAAGCATTGTTGAAGTGGGAGCTAGCCTTGAACTTTGTTCATGCTCACGGAAACTTTGTGAATCTCAATTACAGATACTTTTCATCAAAAATAATTCCATTGTATTATAAAAATAATGTGCCAAGGTTTGCCTTTAGGATGTTTACAATGCTTGTTGGTTTGTATGGTGCAGGACAGAAACTTTGGCTGTAGTGCGCGATTTTACATTTTTAACTGGAACGTCAATTGGTTATGATTCCTTTTGCACTGTCTTTATGTACAACTTGTTTATTTTTACTAATTTTGGTAGAATGTTTGGGGTAACAGAAGTATGGTGAATGTTCAGATTGCTACAGACTGTTCTGTTTTTGACAGATTCTGTTTTTGATGCATGGTTTGCTTGTTTTGATGAATCTATCAATTTATATCAGTGGATTTAAGCCATGAAAGAAGTTATATTACAGTAGACACAATGCAAAAACAAGATATCAATTGGTTTGCTACAGTACTTAGAGTGGTGATTTGCTTTATTATACTAACGGATCTTACCGAGTTTTCTGTTAAAGTTTTGTGTGGATGAAGTGTCTAAGCGAGGATGTCTCAACATGAGGAAAAGGAAGAGAGGCAAGAGCTCAAGCTTGGGGATGCCCGAGGCACCCCAAGTAAATATTCAAGGAGACTCAAGCGTCTAAGCTTGGGGATGCCCCGGAAGGCATCCCCTCTTTCTTCAACAAGTATCGGTATGTTTTCGAATTTGTATCATTCATGCATTATGTGCAAGTCTTGGAGCGTCTTTTGCATTTAGTTTACTTTTTTCTTTTATGCACCATGCTGGTATGAAATAGTCCTTGGTTGATTTATAGAATTCTCATTGCACTTCACTTAAATATTTTGAGTATGGCTTTATAGAATGCTTCATGTGCTTCACTTATATCATTTGAAGTTTGGATTGCCTGTTTCTCTTCACATAGAAAACCGCCATTTGTAGAATGCTCTTTTGCTTCATTTATATTTGTTAGAGCGTGAGCATATCTTTTGTAGAAATAATTAAACTTTCTTGCTTCGTTTATATCAATTTAGAGAGATGACAGGAATTGGTCATTCACATGGTTAGTCATAAAATCCTACATAAAACTTGTAGATCACTAAATATGATATGTTTGATTCCTTGCAATAGTTTTGCGATATAAAGGTGGTGATATTAGAGTCGTCCTAATTGAGTAATTGTGAAATTGAGAAATACTTGTGTTGAGGTTTGCAAGTCCCGTAGCATGCACGTATGGTGAACCGTTATGTAACGATGTTGGAGCATGAGGTGTTTTTTGATTGTCTTCCTTATGAGTGGCAGTCGGGGACGAGCGATGGTATTTTCCTACTAATCTATCCCTCTTGGGGCATGCATAGTAGTACTTTGCTTCGAGGGCTAAGTAGACTTTTGCAATAAGTATATGAGTTCTTTATGACTAATGTGAGTCCATGGATATACGCACACTCATCCTTCCACTTTGCTAGTTTCTATTTTACCGCACAACTTTCACCGGTAGCATAAAACCATTATTTACCCTCCTCAAAACAGCCACCATACCTACCTATATGGCATTTCCATAGCCATTCCGAGATATATTGCCATGCAACTTTCCACCGTTCCGTTTATTATGACACGTTTCATCATTGTCATATTGCTCTTTGCATGATCATGTAGTTGACATCATATCTGTGGCAAGGCCACCTTCATAATTTTCATACATGTCACTCTTGATTCATTGCATATACCGGTACACCGCCGGAGGCATTCATATAGAGTCATATTTTGTTCTAGCTTTGAGTTGTAATTCTTGAGTTATAAATCCATAAAAGTGTGATGATCTTCATTATTAGAGCATTGTCCCAGTGAGGAAAGGATGATGAAGACTATCCCCCACAAGTCGGGATGGGACTTCAGACTTTATAAAAATAAAAGAGGCCAAGGAAGCCCACAAAAAAGAAAAAGAAAAGAAAAAAGAGAAAGAAAAAAAGAAAAAAAAAGAAAAAAAAGAGAAAACAATAAAATGAGAGAAAAAGAGAGAAGGGACAATTGCTACTATCTCTTTTTCCACACTTGTGCTTCAAAGTAGCACCATGTTCTTCATGATAGAGAGTCTCCTATGTTGTCACTTCCATATACTAGTGGGAATTTTTCATTATAGAACTTGGCTTGTATATTCCAATGATGGGCTTCCTCAAAATGCCCTAGGTCTTCGTGAGCAAGCAAGTTGGATGCACACCCACTTAGTTTCTTTTGTTGAGCTTTCATATATTTATAGCTCTAGTGCATCCGTTGCATGGCAATCCCTACTCACTCACATTGATACCTATTGATGGGCATCTCCATAGCCCGTTGATAAGCCTAGTTGATGTGAGACTATCTTCTCCCACTTTTTGTCCTCACAACCACCACAATAGACCACCATAGTGCTATGTCCATGGCTTGCGCTCATGTATTGCATAAGAGTTGAAAAAGCTGAAGCACGTTAAAAAGTATGAACCAATTGCTCGGCTCGTCATCGGGGTTGTGCATGATGGGATCATTTTGTGTGACGAAGATGGAGCATAGCCAGACTATATGATTTTGTAGGCATGAGCTTTATTTGGCTATGTTATTTCGATAAGACATAATTGCTTGGTTGGTATGCTTGAAGTATTATTGTTTTTATGTCAAATGATAGACTATTGCTTTGAATCACTCATGTCTTAATATTCATGCCATGATTAGACATATGTTCAAGATTATGCTAGGTAGCATTCCACATCAAAAATTATCTTTTTATCATTTACCTAATCGAGGATGAGCAGGAATTAATCTTGGGGATGCTGATACGTCTCCGTCGTATCTATAATTTTTGATTGTTCCATGCCAATATTCTTCAACTTTCATATACTTTTGGCAACATTTTATACTATTTTTGGGACAAACATATTGATCCAGTGCCCAGTGCCAGTTCCTGTCTGTTGCATGTTTTATGTTGCATAGAAAACCAATATCAAACAGAATCCAAATGGGATAAAAACGGACGGAGAATTATTTTGGAATATTTGGGATTTTCTGGAGGAAGAATCAACGCGAAACGGTGTCCGGGGTGGCCACGAGATAGGGGGGCGCGCCCTCCCCCCTGGGTGCGCCCTGGATTCTCGTGGGCCACTCGTAAGGCGGTTGACGCTCTCTTTTTGCCACAAGAAAGCTAATTTTATGAGAAAAATCTGGGCGAAAGATTCACCCCAATCGGAGTTACGGATCTCCAGATATAAAGAAAACGGTGAAGGGGCAGAAAGAGGGAACGCAGAAACAGAGAGATAGGTCCAATCTCGGAGGGTCTCTCGCCCCTCCCAAGCCATGGGAGCCAAGGACCAGAGGGGAAACCCTTCTCCCATCTAGGGAGGAGGCCTAGGAAGAAGAATAAGAAGGGGGCCTCTCTCCCCCTTGCTTCTGGTGGCGCCGGATCGCTGCCCGGGGCCATCATCATCACCGTGATCTTCACCAAGACCGCCGTCATCTTCACCAACCTCTCCATCAACTTCCCCCTTCTATATCCAGCGGTCCACTCTCCCGCAACCCGCTGTACCCTATACTTGAACATGGTGCTTTATGCTTCATATTATTATCCAATGATGTGTTGCCATCCTATGATGTCTGAGTAGATTTCTATTGTCCTACCGGTGATTGATGAATTGCTATGATTGGTTTGAGTTTCATGTTTTATCATTGGTGCTGTCCTCTGGTGCCCTCCGTGTCGCGCAAGCGTGAGGGATTCCCGCTGTAGGGTGTTGCAATGCGTTCATGATTCGCTTATAGTGGGTTGCGTGAGTGACTGAAACACAAACCCGAGTAAGGGGATTGTTGCGTATGGGATAAAAGGGGACTTGATACTTTAATGCTATGGTTGGGTTTTACCTTAATGAATCTTTAGTAGTTGCGGATGCTTGCTAGAGTTCCAATCATAAGTGCATATGATCCAAGAAGAGAAAGTATGTTAGCTTATGCCTCTCCCTCAAATAGAATTGCAATAGTGATTACCGGTCTAGTAACATAGTCAATTGCTTAGGGACAATTTCACAACTTCTACCACCACTTTTCCATACTCGCTACATTTACTTTATTGCATCTTTATTTAAAAAGCCCCTAGTTTATGTTTACGTGCTCTTTATTATCTTGCAAACCTATCCTTTTACACCTACAAAGTACTTCTAGTTTCATACTTGTTCTAGGTAAAGCGAACTTCAAGCGTGCGTAGAGTTGTATCGGTGCTCGATAGAACTTGATGGAATATTTATTCTACCTTTAGCTCCTCGTTGGGTTCGACACTCTTACTTATCAAAAACTGTTGCGATCCCCTACACTTGTGGGTTATCAATCCTTAGCTGACACAGGTATCTGAGAGAAACCAGAATAACCATCTAGAAAGCAATAATGTTTGTGTTTGGATAGCCTTTCTAGCGTTTGATCAATAAAAGGTAAAGGGTAATGATCTTCTCAGTAGCTTTATTTAACTTACGGAAATCAATTACCATCCTATAACCTATAATAATTCTTTGCAGGATCAATTCATCTTTATCATTAGGAACGACGATAATACCTCCCTTTTTAAGGACACAATGGACATGGCTTACCCATTCACTATCAGCAACGGGATAAATAATACCTGCCTCAAGGAGCTTTAGTATCTCCTTTCTTACCACTTCCTTCATCTTGGGATTTAATCGTCTTTGAGGATCTCTAACTGGTTTGGCATCGTCCTCCAATGTAATTTTGTGTTGACTTAACGTGGGACTAACGCCCTTAAGATCATCCAGAGTATATCCAATAGCTGCTTGGTGCTTCTTCAGAGTTTTCAATAATCTTTCTTCTTCTTTCTATGAAAGGTTAGCACTAATAATAACAAGATATATTTCTTTTTCATCAAGATATGCATACTTAAGATTATCAGGTAATGGTTTGAGTTCAAACACGGGATCACCCTTGGGTGGAGGGGGATCTCCAAGAATTTCAACGGGAAGGTTATGTTTCAGCATAGGTTCCTGTTTAAGGAACACTTCATCTATTTCTTCCCGTTCCTTCATAAACATATCGTTTTCATGGTCTAGCAAATATTGTTCTAACGGATCAGTTGGAGGAACAACAATGGAAGCAAGACCAATAATCTCATCCTTGCTAGGTGGTTCCCTTTCACGAGGTTGTCTACTAAACTTAGTGAAATTAAACTCATGAGACATACCATCTATGCCAACAGTGACAATATTCTTTTCACAATTAATCTTAGCACTAACCGTATTCAAGAAGGGTCTACCAAAAATAATGGGACAAAAATCATCTCGTGGGGGACCAAGAACAAGGAAATCAGCAGGGTATTTAACCTTCCCACACAAAACTTCAACATCTCTAACAATCCCAATAGGTTTAATGGTGTCCCTATTAGCAAGCTTAATAGTAACATCAATGTCTTCTAATTCAACGGGTGCAATGTCGTGCATAATTTCTTTATAAAGATCATAAGGTATCGCACTAGCACTAGCACCCATATCACATAAGCCATGATAACAATGATCTCCTATTTAACAGAAATAACAGGCATGCCTACGACAGGTCTACGTGTCTTAGTATCAGGTCTAGCAATATTTGCAGTCTCGCCCAAGAAAGAAATAACATGCCCATCTAAGTCCTCATCCAAGAGATCTTTAACCATAGCAATACTAGGTTCAACATTAATTTGCTCAGGAGGTGTATAAGTCCTAGTATTACTCTTACGAACAACAGTCGAAGCTTTAGCATGATCATTTATCCTAACAGGGAAAGGAGGTTTTTCAACATAAGCAGTAGGAACAATAGGATCACTATAGGTAATAGTCTTTTCTTCGACTGTAATAGGTGCAACTACTTTCACTTATGCAGGAGGATTATATTTAAACCACTTCTCTTTAGGGAGATCAACGTGAGTAACAAAAGATTCACAAAAAGTAGCTACTATCTCAGAGTCAAGTCCATACTTAGCGCTAAATCCACGAAAAGCATCGGTATCCATAAAAGATTTAACACAGTCGAACTTAGGTGTCATACCCCCGACTCCTTACCATCGTCGGAACCCCAATCTTCAGAGTTGCGCTTAATTCTTTCCAATAAGTCCCATTTGAAATCAATAGTCTTCAGCATATAAGAACCAGCACAGGAAGTATCGAGCAGGTTGCGATTATCAAGAGAAAGCCAAGCATAAAAATTCTGAATAATCATTTCCCAAGAGAGCTCATGATTGGGGCATGAATATAACATTGACTTAAGCCTCCCCCAAGCTTGATCGATGCTTTCTCCTTCGCGAGGCCAGAAATTACATATGTAATTACGATCACGATGAACAATATGCATAGGATAGAACTTCTGGTGAAATTCCAACTTCAATCGCTTATAATTCCAAGATCTCGTATCATCACATAGCCTATACCATGTCAATGCATCTCCCTTCAAAGATAAAGGGAAGACCTTCCTTTTGACAACATCATCGGGAATACCTGCAAGCTTAAATAATCCACAAACTTCATCCACAAAGATAAGGTGTAAATCGGGATGCAATGTTCCATCTCCTGCAAATGGATTAGCTAGCAGTTTCTCTATCACACCCGAAGGAATCTCAAAGTAAATATTTTCATAAAGTTCAGTAGGTTGAGGAGCAACTCCTTGCTATTCTGGTTGGGGTGAAGATACCCCAAACAAGCCCCTCAAAGGATTAGTTTCCATAGTGACAAGTAACAGAAAATTTCAGCATACTATATAAATGTTTCCTTACCAAGTTCCACTCACCAAAAGCGCTACACTCCCCGGCAACGGCGCCAGAAAAGAGTCTTGATGACCCATAAGTATAGGGGATCTATCGTAGTTCTTTCGATAAGTAAGACTGTCGAACCCAACGAGGAGCAGAAGGAAATGATAAGCGGTTTTCAGTAAGGTTTTCTCTGCAAGCACTGAAATTGTAGGTAATAGATAGTTTTGTGATAAGATAAATAGTAACGAGAAACAAGTAAATAAAGTAAATAAAGTGCAGCAAGGTGGCCCAATCCTTTAGGTAGCAAAGGATAAGCCTGGACAATTTCTAATAATAATGAAGGAGCTCCCGAGGACACAATGGGAATTATCGTCAAGCTAGTTTTCATCACGTTCATATGATTCGTGTTCGGTACTTTGATAATTTGATATGTGGGTGGACCGGAACTTGGGTACTGCCCTAACTTGGACAAGCATCCCACTTATGATTAACCCCTATTGCAAGCATGCGCAACTACAAAATAAGTATTAAGGTAAACCTAACCACAACATTAGACATATGGATCCATAACAGCCCCTAACGAAGCAACGCATAAACTAGGGTTTAAGCTTCTGTCACTCTAGCAACCCATCATCTACTTATTACTTCCCCATGCCTTCCTCTAGGCCCAAATAATGGTGAAGTGTCATGTAGTCGACGTTCACATAACACCACTAGAGGAAAAGACAACATACATCTCATCAAAATATCGAACGAATACCAAATTCACATGACTACTAATAGAAAGACTTCACCCATGTCCTCAGGAACAAACGTAACTACTCACAAAGCATATTCATGTTCATAATCAGAGGAGTAATAATATGCATAAAGGATCTAAACATATGATCTTCTACCAAGTAAACCAATTAGCATCAACTACAAGGAGTAATCAACACTACTAGCAACCCACAAGTACCAATTTGTGGTTTTGATACAAGATTGGATACAAGAGATGAACTAGGGTTTTGAGAGGAGATGGTGCTGGTGAAGTTGTTGATGGAGATTGACCCCCTCCCGATGAGAGGATTGTTGGTGATGATTTCCCCCTCCTAGAGGGAAGTGTCCCCGACAGAACAGCTCCGCCAGAGCCCTAGATTGATTCCGCCAAGGTTCCGCCTCGTGGCGGCGGAGTTTCGTCCCGTAAGCTTTCCCATGATTTTTTCCAGGGTAAAAGTGATGATATAGTAGAAGATGGACGCCAGAGGCCCACCAGGGGGCCCAGGAGATAGGGGGCGCGCCCTATAGGGGAGGGGCACCCCCTGTCTCCTGGACTGGGTGTGGGCCCCCTGGCCTGTTTCTTCCGCTCAGAAATTATTATAAATTCCAAAATTTTGTTTTGTGGAGTTTCAGGACTTTTGGGGTTGTGCAGAATAAGTTTCCAACATTTGCTCCTTTTCCAGCCAGAATTCCAGCTGCCGGCATTCCCCCTCTTCATGGTAAACCTTGTAAAATAAGAGAGAATAGCCATAAGTATTGAGATAGAATGTGTAGTAACAGCCCATAATGCAATAAATATTGATATAAAGGTGAAAGTGCAACTATCCCTAGGTGGTTTTGGTAATTCATAACAACATATAGCTCATTGAGCTAATGCTATTCCAAGACTATTATTTCAGGAAAGCTCAATGAATGGCATGGCATGGATGATGAAAGTGGATCCCTCAAAATATCAAGGACAAAGGATTGGCTCAAGCTCAAAAGATCAAGACTCTACATTTTATATTTCAGTGATCCAAGATCACATTGAGTCTATAGGAAAAGCCAATACTATCAAGGAGGGATGAGGTGTTGCTTAATGAGCCTCTTGCTTCATGTGCTTAGTGATATGCTCCAAAACCCTCAACTACTTTCTCACATCCTCATTTGACCTAAACCTAAAGCCAAAATCGGTCACACCGATTCTTTCTATCCGGCGCCACCGAGTTCAAATGTCATAGCCACTCCCACAAACCCTAGGCAAATCGGTCTCACCGATAGGGATCTCGGTCTCACCGAGATGGGATTGTAATCTCTCTGTTTCCCTTCGTAACATTGCGGTCTAACTGAAGTGAGCGATCAGTCCCACCGAGATTGCAATGTAAACTCTCTGTTTCCCTTTTGTAACATTTCGGTCTCACCAAAAAGAGCAAATCGGTCCCACCGAGTTTACCTGATCAACTCTCTGGTTAGCTAATTACCAAGATCGGTCTCACCAAGTTTGTGTAATCGGTCTCACCGAGATTACGTTATGCCCTAACCCTAACCATATCGGTCCTACCGAGTTGCATTTCGGTCCCACCAAAATCCTAACAGTCACTAGGTTTACTAAATCGGTCTGACCGAGTTTGTTGATTCGGTCCCACCGAGATTGGTAAATTGTGTGTAACGGTTAGATTTTGTGTGGAGGCTATATATACCCCTCCACCTCCTCTTCATTCATGGAGAGAGCCATCAGAACAAACCTACACTTCCAACTTACCAGTTCTGAGAGAGAACCACCTACTCATGTGTTGAGGCCAAGATATTCCATTCCTACCATATGAATCTTGATCTCTAGCCTTCCCCAAGTTGCTTTCCACTCAAATCTTCTTTCCACCAGATCCAAATCATATGAGAGAGAGTTGAGTGTTGGGGAGACTATCATTTGAAGCACAAGAGCAAGGAGTTCATCATCAACGCACCATTTGTTACTTCTTGGAGAGTGGTGTCTCCTAGATTGGCTAGGTGTCACTTGGGAGCCTCCGACAAAGATTATGGAGTTGAACCAAGGAGTTTGTAAGGGCAAGGAGATCGGCTACTTCGTGAAGATCTACTGCTAGTGAGGCAAGTCCTTCGCGGGCGATGGCCATGGTGGGATAGACAAGGTTGCTTCTTCGTGGACCCTTCTTGGGTGGAGCCCTTCGTGGACTCACGCAACGTTACCCTTCATGGGTTGAAGTCTCCATCAACGTGGATGTACGATAGCACCACCTATCGGAACCACGCCAAAAACATCTGTGTCTCCAACTGCGTTTGAATCCTCCAAACCCTTCCCTTTACTTTCTTGCAAGTTGCATGCTTTAATTTCCGCTGCCTATATACTCTTTGCATGCTTGCTTGATTTGTGTGTTGATTGCTTGACTTGTCCAAAGATTGCTAAAATCTGCCAAACTCTAAAATTGGGAAAAGGTTAAGTTTTTAATTGGTCAAGTAGTCTAATCACCCCCCTCTAGACATACTTCAAGTCCTACAAGTGGTATCAGAGCTTTGGTCTCCATTTGCTTTGATTTCCATAGCTTTTGGTGGTCATAGCCTTGGTTTCACAACCTAGGAGAGTATGGCGTCTAGCGAGGGAAATTATCACTGTAGAGGTCCTTACTTTGATGGATAATTTTGCTAGTTGGAAGCATAAGATGAAAATGCATATTCTTGGACATAACCCCGCCGTTTGGGCTATTATTTGTATTGGCTTGCAAGGTGAATTCTTTGATGGGAGAGAGCCGAACCGTGAAGCTAATGCGGAAGAATTGAAGATGCTGCAATACAACGCTCAAGCTTGTGATATCATCTTCAACGGATTGTGCCCCGAAGAATTCAACAAAATCAGCCGTCTTGAGAATGCAAAGGAAATTTGGGACACTTTGATTGATATGCATGAAGGTACCGACTCCGTCAAGGAATCCAAGTTGGATGTGCTCCAAAGTCAGCTTGACAAGTTCAAAATGAAGGATGGTGAAGGTGTCGCTGAAATGTACTCTAGGCTTGCTCTTATCACAAATGAGATTGCCGGCTTAGGGAGTGAAGAGATGACCGACAGATTCATCATCAAGAAGATCCTAAGAGCATTGGATGGAAAATATGATACCGTGTGCACATTGATTCAAATGATGCCCAATTACAAGAATCTCAAGCCAACGGAAGTCATTGGTAGAATTGTTGCTCATGAGATGTCACTCAAGGATAAGGAGGAACTTCACAACAAGTCAAGTGGTGCTTACAAAGCCTCATGTGAAGCCCCCACATCATCAAGTGAGAAACAAACCTTCAATGAAGAATTGAGCTTAATGGTGAAGAATTTCAACAAATTCTACAAGAGTAGAAGCAAAGAAAGAAGCTCTAAGTCAAGGTCCTACAATGACAAGAGATCTTCCAGTCGAGAGCGCAACTGCTACAATTGTGGGAGACCCGGACACTATTCCAATGAGTGTACGGCACCCTACAAAAGAAGAGAAGATTCTCCAAAAAGAAGAAGTAGAAGAGAAGAATCACCGCCAAGAGAGAGAAGGAGTAGAGATGATCGTTATGAACAAAGACCCTCACGGAGAAGCAAAGATTCGGAAAGGAAGGACAAGTCATCAAAGAGCTACACAAAACGAAGACATCAAGCTCATGTTGGTGAATGGGTATCCGGTTCCGACTCTGAACATCACTCCGAGAGAAGCTATCACTCCGACTCCGAACATACTCAAGATGAAGGTGTTGCCGGTCTAGCACTCGTGACAACCAACTCCTATGACATATTTGACTCACCAAATGAAGGAATTGGAAGATGCTTCATGGCCAAAGGTCCAAAGGTAACACAACCAGAGTATGTTGATTTCAATAGTGATGAAGATGACTTGCTAGGTGATGATGATTTACTTATTGACAACTCTAGTGATAAATACTATGATGGAACGTCAATTAATCATGCTAAACAAGATAAAACGAATGACAATGATAAGGAGAAGATTGAGCTTCTAACTAAAGAACTAAACACTCTTAAGTTAGCTCATGAAACTATCTTCGAAAATCATCGAGAACTTTTAAGGGCTCATGAGAAGTTACGCTTTGAAAAGCTCAATCTTGAGCAAGAGCATGAGTTCTTAAAGGCAATCAATGATGATCTTCGCAAGAAAAGTTCTTCTTATATTGCCAAGCGTTTACTCTTATCAACTTACATGCCTCAAGTCAAGTCTAGTAACAAGAACAAGAAAGATTCTTTCTCTAGTAGTAACAATAACAATGCTAAATCAAATATTGTTGCTTCTAGTAGTTCTCTTGATTCCACTAATGATTCTCTTAGCCAAGTTACACTTGAGCAAGAAAATAGCTTATTGAAGGGAATTATAGAGAAAGGTGTATACAAGAGCCTTGCCGGGAGTAAGCAATTCGAGGAAATTGTACGCAAGCAAGGAAGGCACCGGAAGAATCAAGGTGTTGGTTTTGAACGAAAGTTCAATGCCAATGGAGTTGAGTGGGAAGAAGATCAATACCCCAAGACGAAGTTTGTTCCTCAACAAGAGAAGTATGATCCTACTTCTTTCAAGGGAACACAAGCTCAAGATGATCTTCCACCACAAGACCATAAAGGCAAGGACAAGCTTCAAGAGGAGATTGATGCATTTGAAGAAGCACCTAAGGCCTTGGTCAAGTGGGTTCCCAAGACTACGTCAAGTTCTACTTCATCAAGTACAACCACAACTCCAAGGATTCCCATCAAGATGATGTGGATCCCGAAGAAGAAGAACTAGAGAGTTCTTGAGGGTGACTCCGCCAACATTCTTCACTCATATCTTTATGGCAAGAGCAAGTGCAATCAACTTCCACATCTTGCACTAGTTCAAGGAGTCACAAACCCTCATGTTGGTAAGGCAAGGGACAAGGTAACCAAATGATTTCATGGACATCATTTTGTGTGTGCATCACTCTATGTCTATGGATATTCTTGTTTTGTTCCTTGTGGGACTAACCCGTGTAGGTATTGAAAGTGCAACTCACTCCAAAAGATTGCTCCAAATGATCTACATCAACTTTGAGCATTCACATCTTCAACACCTACATGAAGTCATCATCGACAAAACCCAAGGTTAGTTCATCCCTCTAAGGGGGATCTCACATCTAGGGGGAGCTTAACTCTAAAGAATTGAGTCAAAGCAACTCTAATGGTGTGAACACATCAATGCATTATGTAAAAGTGGTAACCCCACTTGAGCTTAAACGATGAGTATGACCTATGATCAAATGTTCTCATTTGACTCCTAAGTCAATATACTCATATATAGATGACCTAGTCATCGCCAATTGTTTGATAGATGCTAGTTTTGGTTGTGCATGCTTTGCCACATATTTCATTTGTCACTTTATTGTGTGAGCATGCTGGTTGCATATTTTACTCATTCGAGGACATCCACTTGTTGTTTTGATTGATTGGTTTCCTTTTCTTTGGCCAAGTGGATGGACAAGAATGCCTAAGAACCTTCTCTAGCTATCTATGCTTTTCTCGTCTCAAACTCTATTCATGCTACATCACAAAATTTGATCAAGTCAGATTCGAACCACTCTGTGTGAGGAGCACTTGGAGTCCCCGATTCGTCATAGACTTAAACTTCCAAAACTTCTTTGTGATTCTCGGTCTGACCGATTCCTCCATTTAGGTCCCACCGAGATCACTAAGTCGATCTAGGTTTTCAATCTCGGTGCAACCGATATGAACTTTTCGGTCACACCGAGTTGCTGTAACTGTTAACAGTTATGCATCTCGGTGCCACCGAGTTGTTCAACTCGGTCACACCGACAGTGTCGGGCTATATATAGTCACGGGATTTTTTTTGGAAATTCCTCCAAACCCCTTCGCCCGCGCATAGCTCGCTCTGCCTACTAGGTCTACGGATCGTCGACTTCGTCGCCAGCCGCCTCCTGTCGCTGGTCTCCACCGCCGTCAACGGATTTCTTCTCCGTCGTTGCCGCCGTAGCGAGTTCACCACCGAACTAGGGTATGAACTCGATTACAGTGCTTCCCACATCTGATTCTCAGCACATTGTGTTCGTATTGCATCTTGCCACGATTGAAACACTCCTATCCAGTCAATGTGATCCTTAGAATAGATGCGATTCGAAAATTTAGGGTTAGGTTTCCGCCGAAACCATCTCGGACCCACCGGGTTGAAAAACTCGGTCTCACCGATTTGGCTAACGCCATTGCACTAGTAAGTCTCGGTCTGACCGAGAATTACAAATCGATGTGACCGATTTTAGAACTTTGTGAAACCCTAGCAGTCTCGGTGCCACCGAACTTGACTCGGTCTGACCGAGTTCACTAGTTTAGGTTCCAAAACTGCTTCGGTATCACCGAGTTTGAAAATCGGTAGATCCGAAATGCTTTCTGTGGAAACTAAAACTAAGTTTTTGAATCATTCTTTTGCAAAAATCTCTGCATTTTGTGATGCTCATCCACTCTGTCTCATCTATAACTATTCACAGGGTCAGCAGTCAGTGATTTGCAGCATGTCAGACCAAAGTGACAGTCAGAACAAGGAAGAAGAGCAGATTCACATGAGTGAGGGCACTAGTCCCTCAAGTACTTCAGATGAAGGCAGCAGAAGTACTCCTAGCAACTTGCCCAAAGCAGCCACAAGAGCAAGAAGGAAGAGAACCTCAGACTCAGAGGATGAGGACTATGTGGCAGCAGAAGATGAGGCTACTTCCAAGAAGGTAGTGCTCAAGAAGGAGTATGGCTCAGCAAAGAACATAAAGCCAGGCATGAAGATCAAAAGGCCAGCAGGAAGACAGCCAATGTCCAAAGCCAGAGGATCAACTCAAATACCTGAAATGCCTGAAGAGCCAGCTGCAGAAGGAAAGAAAAGGAAGGAAAGGGTCAAGAAGACCATGGCCAGAGTTGTTGGTCAACCTTCCATGATGGAAGAGGAAGAAGAGGTTGCTGCACCAGCACCAAAGGCACAGAAGCTTATGGGTGATGCTATAAAGTCAGGGGCTGCAACATCAAAGCCCAAAGAAGCACCCAAAGCTGCCTCCAAGCCCAAGATTGCACCAAAGAGAAATACCAGGAGTATACCAGCAGCTGAGAAGAACAAGGCCCCAATGCCTGAGGTTGCTGCTGAGGAAGATGAAGAAGGGCAGATCCTAAGAAAGCTCAAACCCAAGATTCCAGACCACAATGATGCTCATCCTGTGGCTGAGAACATGAAGATCAGGAAAGACTCAGGGTTGAGGCTATGGAGATTGTCTGATCCATATGCCACCAGGAGGAGGACTGCTGTAGATTACAGGTTCCACACCAAGGAGCAGCAGGACTTCTATGAGACAATCTTGTTGGACAAGAAGCCCATAGTGTGTGATATGAGGTGGGTCGACTGGACCTACATGAAGGAAAATGAAGAACACTATCCTGGAGTGCAAGACAGTTTCATTGCTTGTGGAGTTGCAGATTTTGTTGGGCAGAAGCTCACCAACTGGAATGATGAACTCATTATGCAATTCTACTCCACAGCACATTTCTATCCAGATGGCAGGATAGTTTGGATGTCTGAAGGAACAAGATACCAGTCAACCATAGAGGAATGGGCAAGTCTGATCAAAGCCCCAAAGGAGAGTGAAGATGACTTGGATGTATATGCCAAGAAGAAGATGGGACACAATTCTATGTCACATATGTACAAAGAGATCCCAGACAAAGCCCTTGAGACTTTCTCGTTTGGGTCAGTCCATTTTCTTCTGTCAGGGCTGCCTACGATCAACTGGATCTTAAGGCACACTCTTTTGCCCAAATCAGGTGACCACAACATGATAAGAGGGCATGCAATTAACATGCTTCACATTTTTGATGTGCCCCAGAAATTCAAAGTCATGAGCCTTATGGTAGAAACCATTAAGAGGACTGCAGCAGATCAGAAGAGAAGTTGTGGATATGCCCCACAGATTCAGGAGTTGATTAACTCAAAGATGGGCACAGGAAAATATCAGTTGGATAAAGAACATTTTGCTCTCTATCCAGACTTTGAGGACAATCAAGTTGTCATGAATGAGAATGATCCAACATCAGCGCAAGCTCAAGAGAAGAGGGAGAAGGCAAGGAAAGAGAAGGCTGCCAAGATGCCAACTCAAGAGGAGGCATCTGAGTATTTCTTGAAGAACAAACAGGAGCAGCTTGGTTACTTGATAGCATCAACACTGAGGATTGAGAAGGGGTTGGCCACCCTAACTCAAAACCAGGAGAGCTTGGAAAGAATCATGGAACAAAAATTCTATGATCTTGATGTCAAAGTAACTGAGATTCAGTCAGTTGTGGAACAACTGCAGGATGACATGCAGGAGAGGAAGGGCAAGACAACCACAGATGCATTTGCCAGAGTGCCTAGAGCTCAGAGGTCAGCTGCAGTGCCTGTGACAGATACAAGAGCCACATCATCTGCACTAGCTACAGCTCCTACAGTTCCAGGGCAACCAGCTCCAGCACCAACTCCTCCAGCTCCGTCTACATCAACTGAAGTCTTCGTCCAAGGAGCCATCTCTACACCACCAACTGAAGACCAAGCCTGAGAGACGATCTAGCCTATGCATTTTCTATGAACTTTTTGGTAACTTGTTGCCAAAGGGGGAGAAAAATGTATAGATCATAGGCTTCGAGAGAGAGATTTGCTGTTTTTTTTGTTCTCTCTTGTCTTCTTGGTTGAACTTGTTTGCTTACTATGCGTTACCTGTGAGACATTGATGATCATGTGTTTGATCATAAGCTACACTTATGCTTGATTATATGTTATTATCTTACCTATCCTTATATGATCATTCACTTTGCTTGGTGATGAGTGCATGTATTCAATCTTTATTATTTTGAGCGCTCCACCAAGATGTATGTGACATGGAAGAGTAACCCATGAGCCTAATTCCTTGTGCATTTGCAGTCCAAAGCAAATCTTAAACTATGCACAAATTTAGGGGGAGCTCTTGCTTATCACATACTTCTCAAAGCGACGATGTTTTTCAATCTTATAATTTATTGTCGAAGCTTTGATCTATATGTTGTCATCAATTACCAAAAAGGGGGAGATTGAAAGTGCAACTATCCCTAGGTGGTTTTGGTAATTCATAACAACATATAGCTCATTGAGCTAATGCTATTCCAAGACTATTATTTCAGGAAAGCTCAATGAATGGCATGGCATGGATGATGAAAGTGGATCCCTCAAAATATCAAGGACAAAGGATTGGCTCAAGCTCAAAAGCTCAAGACTCTACATTTTATATTTCAGTGATCCAAGATCACATTGAGTCTATAGGAAAAGCCAATACTATCAAGGAGGGATGAGGTGTTGCTTAATGAGCCTCTTGCTTCATGTGCTTAGTGATATGCTCCAAAACCCTCAACTACTTTCTCACATCCTCATATGACCTAAACCTAAAGCCAAAATCGGTCACACCGATTCTTTCTATCCGGCGCCACCGAGTTCAGATGTCATAGCCACTGCCACAAACCCTAGGCAAATCGGTCTCACCGATAGGGATCTCGGTCTCACCGAGATGGGATTGTAATCTCTCTGTTTCCCTTCGTAACGTTTCGGTCTAACCGAAGTGAGCGATCGGTCCCACCGAGATTGCAATGTAAACTCTCTGTTTCCCTTTTGTAACATTTCGGTCTCACCGAAAAGAGCAAATCGGTCCCACCGAGTTTACCTGACCAACTCTCTGGTTAGCTAATTACCAAAATCGGTCTCACCGAGTTTGTGTAATCGGTCTCACCGAGATTACGTTATGCCCTAACCCTAACCATATCGGTCCTACCGAGTTGCATTTCGGTCCCACCGAAAATCCTAACGGTCACTAGGTTTACTAAATCGGTCTGACCGAGTTTGTTGATTCGGTCCCACCGAGATTGGTAAATTGTGTGTAACGGTTAGATTTTGTGTGGAGGCTATATATACCCCTCCACCTCCTCTTCATTCGTGGAGAGAGCCATCAGAACAAACCTACACTTCCAACTTACCAGTTCTGAGAGAGAACCACCTACTCATGTGTTGAGGCCAAGATATTCCATTCCTACCATATGAATCTTGATCTCTAGCCTTCCCCAAGTTGCTTTCCACTCAAATCTTCTTTCCACCAGATCCAAATCCTATGAGAGAGAGTTGAGTGTTGTGGAGACTATCATTCGAAGCACAAGAGCAAGGAGTTCATCATCAACGCACCATTTGTTACTTCTTGGAGAGTGGTGTCTCCTAGATTGGCAAGGTGTCACTTGGGAGCCTCCGAGCAGATTGTGGAGTTGAACCAAGGAGTTTGTAAGGGCAAGGAGATCGCCTACTTCGTGAAGATCTACCGCTAGTGAGGCAAGTCCTTCGTGGGAGACGGCCATGGTGGGATAGACAAGGTTGCTTCTTCGTGGACCCTTCGTGGGTGGAGCCCTCCGTGGACTCGCGCAACCGTTACCCTTCGTGGGTTGAAGTCTCTGTCAACGTGGATGTACGATAGCACCACCTATCGGAACCACGCAAAAAACATCCGTGTCTCCAACTGCGTTTGAATCCTCCAAACCCTTCCCTTTACTTTCTTGCAAGTTGCATGCTTTAATTTCCGTTGCCTATATACTCTTTGCATGCTTGCTTGATTTGTGTGTTGATTGCTTGACTTGTCCAAAGATTGCTAAAATCTACCAAACTCTAAAATTGGGAAAAGGTTAAGTTTTTAGTTGGTCAAGTAGTCTAATCACCCCCCTCTAGACATACTTCAAGGTCCTACAAAAAGCATGATGCAAAATGGACGTATCAACAATCGTAGTAGTTCTCCCTGCTGTAACGCCCCAGATTCGATGCGCCAGGTGTCTGCCAGTTATTCGCCGTTGTTGCCATGTCATTTGCTTGCGTGTTGTATTTTATCATGTCATCATGTGCATTTCATTTTGCATACGTGTTCGTCTCATGCATTCGAGCATTTTCCCCGTTGTCCGTTTTGCGGTCCGGCACTCCTATGCCCTCCGGCGTTCCCCTTTTGTCTCCTGTTGTGAGTGGGTGTTGAACTTTCTTGGAATGGCCCGAGGCTTGCCAAGTGGCCTTGGTATACCACCGGTAGACCGCCTGTCAAGTTTCGTGCCATTTGGAGGTCGTTTGATACTCCAACGGTTAACCGCGCAGCCCGAAACCCCCCTTTCTCTTTGCAGCCCAACACCCCTCCAAAGTGTCCCAAAAACCCATCTAACTCCCCTCCATGCTCTCGGTCGTTCGATCACGATCGCGTGGCCGAAAACCACTCCTCATTTGGACTCTCCTAGCTCCCTCTACCTATAAAAATGCCCCCCCTCCGAAATTCCAGGTCCAAACCCTAGCTTCTTCCTCCTCCCGCAGCCGGACATGTCCGGACCCTTCCGGACATGTCCGCTCCGTCCGCGCCGCCGCCCTCAGCGAACCAGGAACCGCCACCTGTCCCGCGCTGCTGTTCCCCCCGCCGCGGCCCGCCCGGCCCGCAGCTGGCCCGCGCGGCCCACGCGCCCGCGCCGCCTCCCAAGCGCGCCCGATCCCTCCGCCACTCGGCCGCACCTCGCCGGGCCCACATCACCGCCGCCTCTTCCGCCGCTTCCTCGCCGCCGGCGCGCAGCTCCGGTCGCCACCTGCATTGCCCGGCTCCCCGAGCCTCCTCCGCCGGCATCTCCCCGGATCTCCGCCGCCGGGCGCCGCCAGCTCCGCCCCGCCGGCCCCTCGCCTCCCCTTCGCCGCGCCTGCCCTCCGCCGGCCCCGCTGTACCTCTGCCTCGCCGGCCGTGAGCTCCGTCGAGCTCGCCCGTCGCCCCCGCGCCTCCTCTCCGTCACCCCGGCCAGATCCGGCCACTGGAGGGCCGGATCCAGCCGTCCCGCGCCTCCCCGGCCTCTTCCTCCTCGTCTCCGGCGACGAACTCCGGCCATCTTTGTTTTCCGTGCAAGCCCAAGGTTGACCCCGAAAAACGCCCGTCCCTAATATTTTGCATAATCATGCCATGTTCATCGCATCATATCTCTGCATCCGTAGCTCCGTTTCGTGCGTATAATATGTCAAATTGTTCGTCTCAACGAGTACTTCATTTCATTCTATTGCATCATATTCATTTGAGCTCATATTGATGCCTGAATCATCATTGCAAGAGTGCTACATGATGTTGTCTATTGTCTGTTAACAGAACATGCTCATTTGTCATTTTTGCCATGATTGATGTGTGCATCCTATGAGGTTGATGTCTACATGTGTTTTGATCTATGCCATGTCTTATTTACAGAGGTGCTTACCATGTATTTTTGTGATCAATGTGGTGACTAGCACAAGCATGCAAACTAGGCTTCGCGATGTTGCTGATTTTAGTCCCTGTTCTGCTGTTATTTTGGTGCCATGTAAACATGATGCTACAGAGAGATCCATGCATATTTTGAGATACTTCAGTAAGGGTGTTTTGAACATATGGTTATGGTCTATCCATTCATGCCCCTGTTTGCAATTATGGAGTAGTCTAGCATGTCATTTTCGTGCTCTACTTTTGCTACAAAATGTTTCCTGGCATATTGTTTACATGTTATTCAATTTTGCCAAGGTTGTTTTAGTTGATCCTTGCATGCTATGAACTTGTTCTTGCCTTGGTTAGCTTCATAAACATGCCTTCTTGCTGATGCTATGCTTATATTGTCATGCAATGATTTGTGGTGAGTGAATCGAGCTCGTGAAGTAGTGTACTTGCTGTTGCTGTTTTGCTAGGCTGAATCTGTTATTTCGTGATGCTATGTAAACCTGCTGCTACAAGTCATTCTATGCATAATCTGGAGATGTTCATTAAGGGTGTTTTGTTCTACATGTCATGCTCTATCCATCCATGCCCCTGGTTGTAATTATAGCCTGCTGTAGCTTGTTGTAATCTTGCTCCAAAGTTGCTAAATAATGTTGCTGTCAGCCTGTTAACATTAAGTTCAGTTGTTGCCATGCTTGTTGTCGGTGATACATGTACCCTATGGACTTGCTCTTGCCATGCTTAGCTTCATAAACATGCCTTCTTACTGTTGGTTGCCTTGCCATGCCATGTATTGCTCTGTGGTGAGCTGTACAAGCTCACCAACATGCCTACTTATTGTTGTTCCTGCCATGTACGAATCTGTATTATAACTTGCTATGTTTACATGGGTGCCATCATATTTTCTGATCCCTTTTGGCTTATGGTCAGTAATGGACTTTTGTTCTATGCAATTAGTAGATTCATGCCATGCCTTTGTTTGCCATGATAAGTTCCTGTAGCATGTTGTTTGATAGCTCTAAACATTGCACCTTGATGTTATTTTCTGCAAAGTCTGAACTGTTATTATTTGTAATCTTGCCATGTGTGTTTGAGCATGTTCTAGTGATTTATGGAGATAGCTCAGTGTTCATGTTTTAATATGCTTTACCTGTACATCATGCCCATGCCTTTTGTTTTCTTGTTGAGGTCCTGTAGCATGTTGTTTTGATGCTTCCAATAGGCCTAGTTGCTATTTTGGACAGATTGTTGCTATAACTTGTATAGTGTGTGTGTGTTGAACCGTTGCTTCGTTTTGAGTGTGCTCTATATGAAACTTGCTTGATTTTGCATGTAGTTTCATATTACCTTGTTGCATCCTTGTTTTGAGGTGTTTGCTTGATGTTTGGGTGCATTTTGCATCTATGCCATGTTTAACTTGTTTTGCTCATATCTTCTAGGCCGTAGCTCCGAATTAAATGAACTTTATATGTAACTTGACTAGAATCTCGTGTAGATCATATTGTTGCATCTTAACTTGCTGTTTAACAACTTGAACATAATGTTTATTCAGATCTGGACCAATTTCTAAATTTGCATATGAGGACTTACCGGAATTGTTATATGTTGTTCTCGGCCTCATTTAAACTTGCCTTGATGTGTTGTTTTGTTTTGCATCATCTCTTGCCATGAGTAGCTTCATGTAGCTTTGTCATGCATCATACTTGGTTGAGCATCATGTCTTGTTCTTGTGTGGTGTGTTTACCATGTTGTGTGCTTCTTCTCGATAGTTCCCGTATCGTTGCGATCGTGAGGATTCGTTCGTCTACGCTTGGTTCATCTTCGTGGCTTCATCTTATTCATGGACTCGTTCTTCTTCCTTGCGGGATTTCAGGCAAGATGACTGCTACCCTGGATCTCACTACTATCATTGCTATGCTAGTTGCTTTGTTCTATCGCTATGCTGCGTTACCTATCTGTTGCTCTTCAAGCATCCCCAAATTGCCATGAACCTCTAACCTTTGACACCCTTCCTAGCAAACCGTTGCTTGGCTATGTTACCACTTTGCTCAGCCCCTCTTATAGCGTTGTTAGTTGCAGGTGAAGTTGAAGATTGCTCCATGGTGAACAGGATTATGTTGGGATATCACAATATCTCTTATTTAATTAATGCATCTATATAGATGGTAAAGGGTGGAAGACTCGGCCTTATGCCTGGTGTTTTGTTCCACTCTTGCCGCCCTAGTTTCCGTCATACCGGTGTTATGTTCCTGGATTTTGCGTTCCTTACGCGGTTGGGTGATTTATGGGACCCCCTTGATAGTTTGCTTTGAATAAAACTCCTCCAGCAAGGCCCAACCTTGGTTTTACATTTACCTCACCTAGCCCTTTTTCCCTTGGGAGTCGCGCTCTCGAGGGTCATCTTTATTTTACCCTCCCGGGCCAGTGCTTCTCTAAGTGTTGGTCTGAACTGAGCTGCCTGCGGGGCCACCTCGGGGCAACCTGAGGGTTGGTTTTACTCGTAGCTAGTCTCATCCGGTGTTGCCCTGAGAACGAGATATGTGCAGCTCCTATCGGGATTTGTTGGTGCATCGGGCGGCTTTGCTGGTCTTGTTTTACCATTGTCGAAATGTCTTGTAAACCGGGATTCCGAGTCTGATTGGGTCTTCCTGGGAGAAGGTATATCCTTCATTGATCGCGAGAGCTTATCATGGGCTAAGTTGGGACATCCCTGCAGGGTATAAACTTTCGAAAGCCGTGCCCACGGTTATGGGCAGATGGGAATTTGTTAATGTCCGTTTGTAGATAACTTGACACCAGATACGAATTAAAACGCATCAACCGCGTGTGTAGCCGTGATGGTCTCTTTTCGGCGGAGTTCGGGAAGTGAACACGGTTTCTGGGTTATGATTGACGTAAGTAGGAGTTCAGGATCACTTCTTGATCATTGCTAGCTTCACGACCGTTCCGCTTGCTCTCTTCTCGCTCTTATTTGCGTATGTTAGCCACCATATATGCTTAGTCGCTGCTACAACCTCACCACTTTACCCCTTCCTTTCCCTTTAAGCTTTGCTAGTCTTGATACCCATGGTAATGGGATTGTTGAGTCCTCGTGGCTCATAGATTACTACAACAACAGTTGCAGGTACAGGTTATGCGATGATCATGATGCGAGAGCGATGTTTGCTTGTCTTGGAGTTCTTCCTCTGCTTCTTCTTCGATCAGGGGATAGCTTCCAGGTCGGCAGCCTTGTCGTTTGAGTTTTTGTTTGTGTTTCATCCGTAGTCGGATGATGCTCTTATGTATTGTGATGTTGTATTCGTGTGGCATTGTATGCCTTTTGTATGTATCCCTATCTATTATGTAATGTTGATGTAATGATATCCACCTTGCAAAAGCGTTTCAATATGCGGGTCTACCCTTGGTGGGACCTTTGAGTTCCTTTTGGATAGGGTCGCATATTGGGCGTGACAAGTTGGTATCAGAGCCTCGACCGACCTTAGGAGTCCCCTTGATTGATCGTGTAGTTTGGCCATTGTTGAGTCTAGAAGAAAACTGTTTTCGGAGTCTAGTTATATCGGAGTGTAGGAATTCTTTTTACTCCTCAGCCCCTTCGTCGCTCTGGCAGGGAATCTTGATGTAGGTGTTTTGAACTACTCCTCTTCCCCTTCAAAATTTTCTTTAGGATCACGCAGTTGGTTTTCCGATCGTTGCTCCCCAGCTCTTTTATCCGGTGCATTTCTCGTCAAGTTGACTCGAGCCTCTTCGCCTTTGCCAAGTTCAATCCTCAGTTGTTTTTCTTTTTCCCACCCGCCCACCCCTTTTCTTCTCGAAACCGGAGTCTGTAATTGAGTATCCATCCTACTCGTACGAAGTCTTTGCTTTCTTTCCTCAATGATTTCAACCGGTGTTTTCTCTTCACGATATTCGTCGGTTCCCCCTTCAAAGTTGACTTTGTTTTCCCGCCCTCCCACCCTCTTCTTCCCGGGGCTTGAGTCTCTTTTGAGCATCAATTTCATTCATGTGGAGCCTCTTCAGTCTTCGCTCAATCTTTTCAACCGGTGAATTCTCATTTTGTTTGACATTCTTCATCTCTTGTTCTTTTCCGGTGGATTCAATTTTAATTTTCGGTAGTATTTATATTCTTTTCCTTGGATCAAGTGCTCTCCTTGCTCGTTTGCCTCTCGCCATTCAATCATTCCGGAGTTCGCAAGACATCTCAGAAGATTGATCTGTGTTCCAATTAATTCGAGGTTGTCACCTCATTCAAATATTTCAATTGTTCCGGTGCATCATCTATCTGTTCAACAAATCCTTTCCGACGGTGTTATCTCTTCAGTGGGCCCTAACCCACAGGTCTTTTCCCAGGATCTTACCTGACTCTTCTAATTTCCCCGGAGTTATTCTCAATTCTTTTCAAGTGTGATGTAAGAATGGATCCCATCAGTCACATGCCTTCTCCAAGATCTCTTTCAAATTCTTTTCATTGTTGGCTCAACCTCTTTGCTTTTCATTCTCCCGGAGTATCTCAGTAATTTTGGTGCTGTTTCTCGTCGTCATTTGAAGATCGAAGAAGAGTTTTTCCTCTAAATCTTGTCCGTTCTCTCGAAGATTCATGGTTCTAGCTTCATGTTATCCTGTCATATTATTCCATTTGTTAGATATTCCTTTTTCTCACCTATCCGGAGTATTTCGGGAGTTGATTTCTGTTTTGCTTCACCGGAGGCCATCGTTCCAGAAGAATTCTTCGCCCTCATCATTCCAGCTATCGTCCTCTAATTATCCCGGTGCTTTCGTTCAAGTGTTCTTTAATCAGCTCATTATCTCTTCGTTCTTTTGCATCTAAATCCCCTCTAGCTTATTTGTGCTTCTAATTCTTCCCGGCGATTCTTTCTCTTTTCTTCGTTCGTTTTCATTTCTAACGGTGGTTCATTCAAGATTCTTTTCTTTGATTATCATTTTAATTCATTCGTTCTTTTCAATCCTACCGGTGGTTCACGAAGACCTTCTCAAGTTTGCGATATGTCACTTCTCAATCCTTTTCAAGAAGAATAAGTGGCATACAAAAATCCATTGTTTGTCATCAGTTTAATTTGATGAAGGATAAGCATACAATAAATCTTATTCTTATTTCATCCAAGTGAGTAATCCCTTCCTTCGGAGTTTGTCCTCGGTGAATAAATTCTAGTTCCAAGTGTTTCCCATCTTTTCTTTTCCGGAGTTCAAAATTTCCTCGGTCGTTTTTTCGGAACCACCATCTAAATCATCGCAAGGCTCATATTATTCTTTCATCCTTCATTCTATGTCATCATCCTTTTATCACCGGAGTTCTTCATGGTGGTTCTTCATGATTTATTTCATTCTTCAAGAGTTCATCAAGATTTTGTTCAAGGAGTTCTAGTATCTTCCTCCTTGCATCTCAAAGTGCAATTAATTCTCCATATTCTTTTGGAAGTGGAGTTTTGCATTTCTTTGTTCTTCTCAGATATGCAAGCATTTGGTTGTGGCATAATTTCACATCAAGTCTTGAGATGTTACCTATAAGTCCACAACAAGCTTATTCTTTCGTTGTTGATTTTCTCAACAACTCCGTTCAATCCTTCCTTCTAAGTTCTTTTCACTCAATTCTTTCAATTCCTCCGGAGGCTTTGCGTTGTTCATATCGTCAAGTGCCATCCCATCTTGTGAAGTTCTTGTTCTATTCTTTCCATTTTTAGTCGGAGTGCTGCCTAAATTCTTCCATTCTTATTCCTTTTCTATCTTGTTCTAACCGGAGTGGTTTCATAGTCTATCTGATTCCGCGAGCTTTCTATTCTCTTCATTCTCGTCGTTCATCTTTTCTTCTCGAGTGCTCTTGTCGGTGTCAAAACTGGCGGATCTCGGGTAGGGGGTCCCAAACTGTGCGTCTAGGCGGATGGTAACAGGAGACAAGGGACACGATGTTTTACCCAGGTTTGGGCCCTCTTGATGGAGGTAAAACCCTACGTCCTGCTTGATTGATATTGATGATGTGGGTATTACAAGAGTAGATCTACCATGAGATCAAGGAGGCTAAACCCTAGAAGCTAGCCTATGGTATGATTGTTGTTCGTCCTATGGACTAAAACCATCCGGTTTATATAGACACCGGAGAGGGCTAGGGTTACATAGAGTCGGTTACAATGGTAGGAGATCTACATATCCGTATCGCCAAGCTTGCCTTCCACGCCAAGGAAAGTCCCATCCGGACACGGGACGAAGTCTTCAATCTTGTATCTTCATAGTCTTGGAGTCCGGCCGATGATGATAGTTCGGCTATCCGGGCACCCCCTAGTCCAGGACTCCCTCAGTAGCCCCTGAACCAGGCTTCAATGACCACGAGTCCGGCGTGCATATTGTCTTCGGCATTGCAAGGCGGGTTCCTCCTCCGAATAATTTATAGAAGATTGTGAACACCAGAATAGTGTCCGGCTCTGCAAAATAAATTCCACATACCACCGTAGAGAGAATAATATTTACACAAGTTCAATCTGCTAACATATTTTGTGGCGTGACGTCACACCGCAACCAAGCCTTTACTCGAATCGTTTTTATTATACCACCTCCGCGCGTTTAGCGAAGCGGTTTCCTTGGTATGTCTTGTCGAAGCAAAGATCGTGTTCCCCTTATTCCGGGATTCTCATCAATACGGACGTGGGTAACCCAACCGCGCCCGTTGCCACGCCCCCTCCATCGAAGGCGGGTTCCAAACGGTCACGGGGACGACTCTTGGTATTATCCCTCTTTATAATGAGAGCAAGGCCCGTTATTTTTCTTCAATCCTCAATCGAATCCACCCCTCGCCCCGAGTTCCAACACCCAGGGCTCCAGATTCGGGTACTTTCGACCTTTGACAATGTCCGGCTCCGATCTACGAGGCCGGTGGATGCCCTCCTCCGTCAAGGAAGAGGACGTGCTAAAGCTGAGAGACGCCAGGTACTTAACCTACGAAATTTCGCATAGGTTGCCTGCCCAAGGGCAAGTTATTCCTACTCCCGAGCCCGGCGAGAGTGTCGTGTTCGTGTCTCACCTCCGTCAGGGTTTAGGCTTCCCGATGGATCCCTTCGTTATGGTGCTCATGTTTTACTATGGGCTGGAATTCCATGATTTGGCTCCGGAGTCCATCCTCCACATCTCATCATTCATTGTCGTCTGCGAAGCCTTCCTCCGCACTACCCCTCACTTCGGCTTGTGGCTCAAAACCTTCAACGTGGAGCCGAAGATGATTGAGGGGCGTCAGGCAGAGTGCGGCGGGGCGGTTATAAGCAAGAGGGCCGAAGCTCCATGGCCCGAGGGCTCTTTTCAGGAGGAGCTCGGCTTGTGGCAATAGGAGTGGTTCTATATCACCGCTCCCAGGGGCAGCAGGTAGAGGCTGCCGCCCGCCTTTCGCCCGGGCCCTCCACAATGGCTGATGTCATGGGTCAACAAAGGGCTTGACTGGGGGCCGTCCAAAGACGTACCCCTGTTGCAGGGCCGGATTCGAGACCTCCAAGAAAGGGAGATCAATCTGGTCGTAGTGGCACATGTTATGCTGATTCGGTGCCTTCTGCCCTGCAAACGTGGCCACCTCCGCCTATGGGAATTTAATCCGGAGGGACCACGAGCTCTCCAACACTTCATGGGTTTGACACCCGTGGAGATGTACAAACTGTTCTTCGGATCACAAGAGATGCGTCCAGACTTGACCGAGGATGCTGGCCTAAGCTGCAATCACCCAGATACTCAAGTAAGTAGCCCTGTGTCCGGACACATTGTCCATTTATTTATCATGGGTTTGCCTTTTAACCAGCTATCCCTTGGACAGGAGTGGATAGCGCAAGCAAAACTGATACGGTGTCCGACCCCCCTCCCTGAGACCATGCCGGATCCCGTGTTAATCAAAATGTTGGAGGTTGCACCTTCGGAGGAGGGTGAAGGGGGGCACAGGGAAACTACCACCTCTGCCAAGGAGGCTTTCAGTAAGGGGGGAATCGAGAATCCCTCCCTCCAGGTGGAGAAGAGGACCGCTTCCGAAGACCCGAAGGCCAAGGCCTCAAAGCAGGGAAAGAAATCTGCACCGGAAGGTCCTGTGCCGGCAAGAGCCCCGGCCGCATAGTCTCCCCAAAGGAATCAGCCCTCCAGCGAGCCATAAGTAAAAAGGGGGAATTTTGTAATAGGGGACACCCCTACTTTATTTCTATGGGTAACCGAAGTTTTCACCTTGTAGTTCGGATCTCAGCCCTTCTCAGCAGAGCTCATCTTCGGGGGACCTTCGTCCGGAGATGATGGAGAGAGAAACGCCTCCATCTGCCGCCCCGTCGGGAGGGGCGGACGACCCTGAGGTGTTGTCACGGAGGGTCTCCCCGAGTCCGGCGGGTCCGAGGAGTTCGGCACCCACTGGAATACGGCCGGAGGAGCTGCAGGATTTTCTCGAGAGGGCGTCTATCTCAGAAGATCACCGCACATTAATGAGTATGGTGATTGAAAGGATCTCATCCGCCGAGAGCGGGTTGCATGAGGCCGTCGGAAGTTTGCTGACGGGGTTTGAGGTACGCAAAAATGACATACCTTTTGACAGTTTTGCACATGGAGTGCGCCCTGTATTGATAGTAGCCCCTGAGACTTGGTATGCTGGCCAAAGCAACATCGTGCCGAGGATCATAATCTCAGTTATATGATGTAGCCTTTCCTATGCAGGTGGCGGAATGTTCGGTGGCTAGCCGAACTGATGGAGTTGCCGAGATGAAGCGGCAACTCGACGTTGCGGATGCGAACATCGCGCTGGTCAATAAACGACTTGACGAGTCACAAGGCAGGTGGTTTCTCCGTGGTCACCTAGTAAGCGAGCTGATGCCCATTCCTTACAATTTGTATGCTTGATGCAGATGGTGCCGCTGCTGTGGAAGACCTTCGAGCGGAGCTTGCTCGAGCCAAGGAGCAAGGCAGGAAAAGTGATGCAGCTGCCTCGAAGGCAGCGGAAGAGCTAAAAGCCGAAAAGGCTGCTCACTACCGAAGCAGGGAGGAGATGGCCGGAATGGCCGTGAAATTAAAAGATGCTACTGACCGCTATGAGGTTCTTGAAAGAGAACGCCGAGCGGAGCAAGAGGACCTGAAGAAGGTCGCCGCCGAAGCCAAGGATGCCTGTTGTGCGATGCGGGCTATGAAGGAGGAACTGCGTCAGGCCGGAGACATTGCGGCTGGAAAGCCCTTTCTGCTGCGTAGGAAGTTCACGGATCCGAAGTATACTCAGTTGGGCCAATTGTGGGGTGCAGAGGATCCTTATCTGGATTTGGTGGCGAGTGCGGCGGACGCAGCCGTGCACTTCCGAAGCCAGAAGGATCACGAAATGGAAGAGCTTTTCTGGTCTCAATTCCATAGTACGGAGCGTCCACTTCCGTTGACTGATCGGTTGGCTGAGTGGGCTGAGCTGAATAAATTGTCCGGACTTGCCATGACGGATGTGGTGGCTCATTTGTGGCCAGAGAGGCCCAAGCCGGAGAGTTATTTTGGCTTGTTGTAGCAATTCCTTGGGGCTGTGCCGCATATCGAGGCAATGAAGCGGTCGGCATGCATAAAGGGTGCATGGATGGCTCTCGCCTGTGTTAAGACATACTGGGTGGAGATGGATGCCACCGATGTTGCATCCCGGGGTTCGGACAAAAGCCGATTACCCGCCGAACACTATTTTGAGGAAGTCCTGCAGGGCGCTCGTTTAATAGAGTCGCAGTGCTCGAAAGATGTTATGTTCAAATGACATGTATGATTTGTGAGATCATGTTTATAATGTAACGGCTTTTTATACTTGTGCGTTCAAGTATTGAACTATCTCCTGTGCGGCCGTATATGTATGTATAACCTGAAAGATGGCAGTCTTTGGCTTCATCCCCCACGGACATGGTGCGGGGGTGTTTGCAAAAAACGCTTTTTCACACTTAATCCAACGTCTTGGTCCTTTGAAGGAGGTGATAGCATAGCAAACTAGGCAAGCGGACTATAATGCTTTATCACTTTCACTTAGCCATAGGAGCTCGATGGTGGGGCTACTATATAGCCCCTAGAGGCACCGCGCTCTCCGAACTCTGGGCGCGTATGTGCCTGACCGAGAAGTGGTCCTTCGTCAAAGTGGAGGAATTCTAAACATTCCAGTAGTCGATCGAGTGGTTGACCAGTCTCTCGCTATATCATGACAGTCAGTTTTCGGCTTTCTCTACTGAGGTGCTTGCCTGGCCGAACCGGGGCACAATCACAGTAGTTCTCCTGGTGCTGCATTAGCCGATGGAGCGGAACGTAAGGCAGCAAAACACAGGAGCCGGGCAAACCCAACATTTGACCAAAGACATGATTCGAAGCTGATGCATATAAGGCCTAACTCGAGACGCCGAACACTCCCTGAGGTATTCGGTCTTTATGATACTGGGCAGAACAATGCCCTAAGCCCCTAGTGTCCAGGTACGGGCGAGAACTTCTGACGTGGCCGATGCCAAAATGACAGCCTCCTCCTCGGTTATGGTAGGAAACCGGGGGATGTGTATCAACAAGAGACAGTAAGAAAGGTTTACGCAGGGTCTTAATCTGAAAAGAATCCTTGCAACGGGTCCCTGCTGCACGTCTGCGCCTGTGTCTCCGTTGTGTTGTATCCTGGACGGGTGTAGCACGTGCTTCATCTGTGAAAGAGAAGAACTTAGTTTGGAAAAAATATCGTGCAAAAGATGTATTTAAAATAAAGTATGATTTGGAAGAAGAATAAAGTTGAGCTTTATTGGCTCTCATTGTTTATACGTGCCGCCCCTTGTAAAGAGGTATGCGGCTGGGAAGCCCCTTGTTTATTTATGCCGGACTCGCCTAACCGTGTCCGAGGTCTGAATGACCTGTTTTTAGGGGCTTTGACCAGCAAGGTCGGATTAGTGTGTGGCTGTCAAGGCAGTCTCACGTTTTCCGTGGTCGAGGAACACTCGGAGTTACCCTTTAATGAGATTATGCCACGTGGACCGGGCATTTTAAGAGTAAGAGACGCGTAATGCGGTATTGCGTTAAAGCGGGTGAAAGCTTCGCGTCCCAGTAGTGCTTGATGGCTTCTTTTGAATGGGGCGATATGGAAAATGAGCTTTTCGCGACGGAGGTTGTCGGATGAACCGAACACGACCTCTAGTAGTACAGAGCCTGTACAATTGGCGTAAAGGCCAGGCGTCACTCCTTTGAAGGAAGTGCTGCTAAGGCGAATTTTGGTAGGGTCTATCCCCATTTTGCGGATGGTGTCCTGGTATAGCAGGTTTATATCGCTGCCGCCATCCATTAGGACTTGTGTGAATTGTAGTCCGTCGATTATGGGATCCAATACCAAAGCAGTCCCTCCTGCGTTTCGAACACTTCTGGAGTAATCCTGATGGTCGAAAGTAATTGGTTTAAACATCCAATTTCGGGACTCTGCTGGGGTGGACCGTGCGGCGCGTGTTTTAGCAGGTGCCGCACTATTTTTCCTTGTTATCACATGAAGTGAGTTCACTGTTTTGACTTCTAGTGTGAAAGTCTTCTGTTTTCCGGCGTGCTGCTTGTGGGGTTCGTCGTCGTCTTCGCTTGGTGTGTCGAGCCCCTTGTGTTCGCCGTTAAGTCGGCCGGACTGCTTGAAGACCCAACAATCTGTGTGGGTATGGTTTGCAGGCTTCCCGGGGGTACTATGGATTTGACATATCCTATCCAAGATTTTGTTTAGGTTGGATAGCTCATCACTGTTGTCCTTAAGAGGCAGTGTTTTATTATTCGGCCGAGAGCTTTTGAACCCGGCGTTGACTGCCGTGCTATTTGGGCCATTTTCCTTATTCCGGCGCTGATCTTTTCTACGTCGTGATTTCCCATTTCCATCCCTGACCTCGGATGTACTCGGGTTGCTGGTGCTGCATCTTGCCAGCCAGCTATCTTCCCCCGCGCAAAAGCGGGTCATGAGGCTTGTTAGCGCGGCCATTGTTCTTGGTTTTTCCTGGCCGAGGTGTCTGGCGAGCCATTCGTCTCGGACGTTATGTTTAAAGGCTGTTAAGGCTTCGGCGTCCGGACAGTCGACTATTTGGTTCTTTTTGGTGAGGAACCTGTTCCAGAATTTGCGTGCTGACTCTCCGGGCTGTTGAGTTATGTGACTTAAATCGTCTGCATCCGGAGGGCGGACATAAGTCCCCTGAAAATATGCTCGAAACACATCCTCGAGCTCTTCCCAACTTCCAATGGTATTTTATGGGAGGCTTTTGAGCCAATGCCAAGCTGGTCCTTTGAGCTTGAGGGGTAGGTATTTTATGGCATGGAGATCATCTCTATGTTTACGGGTTTGAATCCCGCTGGAAATTCATGATCCAGTACCTCATCGGTGAAACATAGTGGGTGTGCGGCGCCCCTGTATTTAGGTGTGCCGTTGTCTTCAAACACTAGGAGGGTTGTGTTGCTCCCTAGAGTCTTCTTTTTTGGCCCATAGATGGACCTGATCGGGCCATCCTTTTTGCGAGGATCCTTATGTGGATCGTGTGTCAGCTTGTGTGCGGCGCCGCTTGCCGCTCTTAGCCTGTCATATGGTCGTCTATCTGGCCAGGCGGCCTCTTTCTTTTTTGACTGTGGGGGTTCTACGGCCTCCTCGTCAAATTCGGGCAACAACTTGTGCTTCGGGTAGCTCTTTGCTTGGTTACTATCACCGTATTTATCTGCAGTATTGAGTACTTTGCTCCATCTCATTCTGAGTGCGTCCTCCGTTGTTTTGAGCTTCCGCTTTTGCTTCTTCAAACTTCTTGCAGTGGCGGCGAGCCTTTTATGAAGGCTCTTATGCTCGGGTGATGTGTCCGGCGTGAGATCGTCTGGACTGTTATTTTCGCCAGGGATGGGTTGCTTGTCCAATTCATCATGTTCGGATGGTTGCTTGGTGGCATGTTCGTCATCCACTGCTTCGCCCTGCTCTAAGGCTGGGTCAGTATGGGTGCCGTTGTTATCGAGGCGGGACTTCGGGCGGCGCTTGCGTCGCCGTTTGGGTTGTTTGTCGGGGAGTTGTCCTTCGCCACGTCCCGTTGTTCCTCGTTATCGCTTCCTTTTGGTGTATCCACCATGTATACGTCGTGAGTTGAGGTGGCTTTCCAGTGCCCAGTAGGTGCTGGTTCTTGGTCGTCTCCGGCATCGTCGTCCATACCGTCGATGTCTTCGGAGTCGAAGTCTAGCATGTCGGTTAGATCGTCGACAGTGGCTACTAAGTGGGTGGTGGGTGGGCCTTGAATTTCTTTGTCGTCCGCATCCCAACCGTCCGGACCGCAGTCCGGCCCGGTCTCTCCTGATAACGAGAGATACTTTAGCGAACTCAGGATGTCGCCGAAAGGTGAGTGTTGAAAGATGTCCGCAGCGGTGAACTCCATGATCGGCGCCCAATCGGATTCGATTGGAGGGGGCGCGGGAGGTTCGGAGTCCGGCGAGGAGTCCGGCACCTCGGAGTCACGAGCTTCACAAGGGATAAGGTCAGTATTTGGCTCCATTGCTGTAGAGGTTGCAGCCCCCGAGGCGGTGTCTAGCCACCCGTCCTTGATCTGCGCAGCCGGCTCCGAATGGAGGGTCGGAGCAGACTCGTGTGAGGCCTCCAGGGCACTGTCCGGCTGCAGAGCTAAATCATGCCCATCGTGACAGTGCGGCGCGCTCGGCTGTGGCTCGAATCCATCGAAGATCAAGTCTCCGCGGATGTCAGCCGTGAAGTTCAAACTTCCAAATCTGACCTGACAGCCAGGGGCGTAGCTTTCGCCAGATGGCTAGGCGAATTGGCCCGCAGTGCAAAGCCGACGAATACGAAGATCTGTTCGGGGAGAAAAGTCTCACCCTGGACTGCATCTTGTTGATGATCGAAGAAGCCATCGAGCCTATCGGTGATGACACAGAGGAACTCTCAATGAAAGCACCAATGTCGGTGTCAAAACCGGCGGATCTCGGGTAGGGGATCCCGAACTGTGCGTCTAGGCGGATGGTAACAGGAGACAAGGGACACGATGTTTTACCCAGGTTCGGGCCCTCTTGATGGAGGTAAAACCCTACGTCCTGCTTGATTGATATTGATGATGTGGGTATTACAAGAGTAGATCTACCACGAGATCAAGGAGGCTAAACCCTAGAAGCTAGCCTATGGTATGATTGTTGTTCGTCCTATGGACTAAAACCATCCGGTTTATATAGACACCGGAGAGGGCTAGGGTTACATAGAGTCGGTTACAATGGTAGGAGATCTACATATCCATATCGCCAAGCTTGCCTTCCACGCCAAGGAAAGTCCCATCCGGACACGGGACGAAGTCTTCAATCTTGTATCTTCATAGTCTTGGAGTCCGGCCGATGATGATAGTTCGGCTATCCGGACACCCCCTAGTCCAGGACTCCCTCAGCTCTCGATTCTTTGCTTCTTCTTTTTGTTCTTGTCACCTCATCCCTTTTCTCTCCCGTCTCGGTCCTAAGATCTCGGGACGAGATCTCTTGTTAGTGGAGGAGTGTTGTAACACCCTGGATTCGATGCGCCAGGTGTCTGCCAGTTATTCGCCGTCGTTGCCATGTCATTTGCTTGCGTGTTGCATTTTATCATGTCATCATGTGCATTTCATTTTGCATACGTGTTCGTCTCATGCATCCGAGCATTTTCCCCGTTGTCCGTTTTGCAATCCGGCACTCCTATGCCCTCTGGCGTTCCCCTTTTGTCTCTTGTTGTGAGTGGGTGTTGAACTTTCTCGGAATGGCCCGAGGCTTGCCAAGTGGCCTTGCTATACCACCCGTAGACCGCCTGTCAAGTTTCGTGCCATTTGGAGGTCGTTTGATACTCCAACGGTTAACCGCGCAGCCCGAGACCCCCCTTTCTCTTTGCAGCCCAACACCCCTCCAAAGTGGCCCAAAAACCCATCTAACTCCCCTCCATGCTCTCGGTCGTTCGATCACGATCGCGTGGCCGAAAACCGCTCCTCATTTGGACTCTCCTAGCTCCCTCTACCTATAAAAATGCCTCCCCCTGCGAAATTTCGGGTCCAAACCCTAGCTTCTTCCTCCTCCCGTAGCCGGACACGTCCGGACCCTGCCGGACATGTCCGCTCCGTCCGTGCCGCCGCCCTCAGCGAACCAGGAACCGCCACCTGTCCCACGCCGCCGTTCCCCGCGCCGCGGCCCGTCCGGCCCGTAGCTGGCCCGCGCGCCCGCGCCACCGCCCGAGCGCGCCCGATCCCTCCGCCACTCGACCGCGCCTGACCGGGCACGCATCGCCGCCGCCTCGCCCGCCGCTTCCCCGCCGCCGGCGCGCAGCTCCGGTCGCCGCCTGCACCGCCCGGCTCCCCGAGCCTCCTCCGCCGGCATCGCCCCGGATCTCCGCCACCGGGCGCCGCCAGCTCCGCCCCGCCGGCCCCTCGCCTCCCCTTCGCCGCGCTTGCCCCTCCGCCGGCCCTGCGCTACCTTAGCCGATATAACGGAACGTAAGGTACAAAAACAAGGGAGCCGGGCTAACCCAACTATTGACCCAAGACATGATTCAGAGCTGATGCATATAATGCTATAAGTTCGGGGTGCCGCACTGTCGAAAGTGTTCGGACTTATCTTGCCGTATTATGGGGCATAATAAGAAGCCCCTGGCAAACTGAGCGTACCGAAGTGTCACATCCCTGGTCCTGTTATGCACTAGGCTAGACCTCATGTGAGCATCATGTTTTAATTCAAATGAAATTTGAATTGAGGAATTTTCAAAGCCTTAGAAACCTTCTAAAAATGATCAACATTAAAATCTCCTCAAAGAAGTCCAAGAAAATGTTCCTCTTAGTCTCTGAAAATATTGCAAAGAGGTAAAACTCAAAACAATATTTTTGGTATCTCAGAGTTAATTATTTTGGGCCTTTGAATTAAATAAATAGCTATTTGCATTGGATATATATTTGATATATAAATAATATATGTCCAATAATTACTGGAACATTTTATGTGGTTTGGTATATTTTAACCCTAGCCACATAACTATTTTCAGGATTTTATAAAATGGTTTAGTATTTTACTAAACTAAAACAAAACAGAACAAAATAGAAAACAATAAATAAGAACTGAAATAGAAATAAAAGAGAGAGAGAGAAGGAAGTTACCTGGCCTCACCCGTGCAGCCCACCAGAGCCGGCCCAGCTCCTGTGCTGGTCCAGCACTGTGCGGCCCAGCCCACCGCAGTCGCCACCGTCTTCAACCTCCTGCCAGTAGGCAGGAGGGCGTGTGCCCGACGCGCGCGCGCACGCGCCGGCCACCTCATGCTTGCCGCTTGCTCCTGGACGTCGCTAGGTGCGCCACGCCACCCCCTCGGACCCCTCTCACTCTTCCTCGAGGCCCCGCCCCTCTGCTCCCTCTCTCTCGCCCGAACCCGAACGCAGCCATCGCCGCCGACTAGAACCACCGCGGCCACAGGTCCTCCCTCGCCTCTCCGACGCGCCCCCGAGCTCCGCCGTGACGTCCCCGTCCCTACCACGGAGCCACAAGACGCCGGACGCCCTGGAGCACTGTCACCGACGCCATCTTCTTCCTCTGCACCGACGGCCGTCGTCGCTTGATTCGCCGCCCACAGAGCGTCCCCGGCCTCACCCTTGCGCTCGTTGGACTCGCGGTGAGCCGCTGAACCGTTCCCCTCTTCTTCCCATGCCGTTTGTCCGCTCTAGCCATTGCTTCCGCCGGACCCGAGAGCTCGCCGCCGTCGTGCCTCGTCACCGTCGTGGCCGGAGCCACCGTGGCTCAAAGCCGGGCACACCACCGTGCCCCAAACCTCACTAGGAGCACGTAGAACCCACCAGCTTCCCGTCCCGAGCACCACAACGCCAAACCCGCAGGTGCCCGAACTCCGGCCGCCGCCTTGGAGCTCGCCGCCGTCGACTCAGGCCACCCCAGCTCCTCCCGTTCGCTCCATTAGATGCGCTGCTTTGCCACCTAGCCGTAGCCGCAAACCACGAGTAAAACGGTGCCCTGTAGCGCAAACCCGACGCGGACGCCGCCGCGATCTGAGGTTGCCGGCGGTTAAACGCCGGCAGCTGACGTGGCGCTGATTTAGTTAGCACTAATGTGTTGGGTTTCGTAGTAATTTCAAAAAATTTCCTACGCACATGCAAGATCATGTGATGCATAGCAACGAGAGGAGAGTGTTGTCTACGTACCCAACGCAGACCGACTGCGGAAGCGATGACGCGACGTAGAGGAAGTAGTCGTACGTCTTCACGATCCGACCGATCAAGCACCGAAACTACGGCACCTCCGAGTTCGAGCACACGTTCAGCTCGATGACGATCCCCGGACTCCGATCCAGCAAAGTGTCGGGGAAGAGTTTCGTCAGCACGACGGTGTGGTGACGATCTTGATGGATTACAGCAGCAGGGCTTCGCCTAAACTCCGCTACAGTATTATCGAGGAATATGGTGGCAGGGGGCACCGCACACGGCTAAGGAATTGATCACGTGGATCAACTTGTGTCAACTTGTGTCTTTAGAGGTGCCCCTGCCTCCGTATATAAAGGAGCCAAGGGGGGGAGGAGGCGCCGGCCAGGAGGAGGTTGCGCAGGAGGAGTCCTACTCCTACCGGGAGTAGGACTCCCCCCCCAATCCTATTCCAACTAGGATTCCCAAGGGGGAAAGAGGGAGAGGGGTGGCCGGCCACCTCTCCTAGTCCTAATAGGACTAGGGGAAGGGGGGAGGCGCGCAGCCCCCTTGGGCTGCCCCTTTCTCCTTTCCACTAAGGCCCATGATGGCCCATATGGCTCCCGGGGGGTTCCGGTAACCTCCCGGTAACCCGGTAAAATCCCGATTTCACCCGGAACACTTCCGATGTCCAAACATAGACTTCCAATATATCAATCTTTACGTCTCGACCATTTCGAGACTCCTCGTCATGTCCGTGATCACATCCGGGACTCCGAACAACCTTCGGTACATCAAAATGCATAAACTCATAATATAACTGTCATCGTAACCTTAAGCGTGCGGACCCTACGGGTTCGAGAACAATGTAGACATGACCGAGACACGTCTCCGGTCAATAACCAATAGCGGGACCTGGATGCCCATATTGGCTCCTACATATTCTACGAAGATCTTTATCGGTCAGACCGCATAACAACATACGTTGTTCCCTTTGTCATCGGTATGTTACTTGCCCGAGATTCGATCGTCGGTATCCAATACCTAGTTCAATCTCGTTACCGGCAAGTCTCTTTACTCGTTCCGTAATACATCATCTCACAACTAACATATTAGTTGTAATGCTTGCAAGGCTTATGTGATGTGTATTACCGAGAGGGCCCAGAGATACCTCTCCGACAATCGGAGTGACAAATCCTAATCTCGAAATACGCCAACCCAACATCGACCATTGGAGACACCTGTAGTACTCCTTTATAATCACCCAGTTACGTTGTGACGTTTGGTAGTACCCAAAGTGTTCCTCCGGTAAACGGGAGTTGCATAATCTCATAGTCATAGGAACATGTATAAGTCATGAAGAAAGCAATAGCAACATACTAAACGATCAGGTGCTAAGCTAATGGAATGGGTCATGTCAATCAGATCATTCAACTAATGATGTGACCTCGTTACTCAAATAACAACTCTTTTGTCTATGGTTAGGAAACATAACCATCTTTGATTAACGAGCTAGTCAAGTAGAGGCATACTAGTGACACTCTGTTTGTCTATGTATTCACACATGTATTATGTTTCTGGTTAATACAATTCTAGCATGAATAATAAACATTTATCATGATATAAGGAAATAAATAATAACTTTATTATTGCCTCTAGGGCATATTTCCTTCAGTCTCCCACTTGCACTAGAGTCAATAATCTAGTTCACATCGCATGTGATTTAACAGCAATAGTTCACATCACCATGTGATTAACACCCATAGTTCACATCGCTATGTGACCAACACCCAAAGGGTTTACTAGATTCAGTAATCTAGTTCACATCGCTATGTGATTAACACCCAAGGAGTACTAAGGTGTGATCATGTTTTGCTTGTGAGAGAATCTTAGTCAACGGGTCTGCCACATTCAGATCCTCATGTATTTTGCAAATTTCTATGTCAACAATGCTCTGCATGGAGCTACTCTAGCTAATTGCTCCCACTTTCAATATGTATCTAGATCGAGACTTAGAGTCATCTAGATTAGTGTCAAACTTGCATCGGCGTAACCCTTTACGACGAACCTTTTTTCACTTCCATAATAGAGAAACATATCCTTATTCCACTAAGGACAATTTTGACTGCTGTCCAGTGATCTACTCCTAGATCACTATTGTACTCCCTTGCCAAACTCAGTGCAGGGTATACAATAGATCTGGTACACAGCATGGCATACTTTATAGAACCTATGACTGAGGCATAGGGAATGACTTTTCATTCTCTTTCTATTTTCTGCTGTGGTCGGGATTTGAGTCTTACTCAATTTCATACCTTTGCAACACAGGCAAGAACTCTTTCTTTAACTGTTCCATTTTGAACTATTTCAAAATCTTGCCAATGTATGTACTCATTGAAAATCTTATCAAGCGTCTTGATCTATCTCAATAGATCTTGATGCTCAATATATAAGTAGCTTTTTACTGAGGTCTTTTCCTTTTAAAGAACTCCTTTAAAACACTCCTTTATGCTTTGCAGAAAAATTCTACATCATTTCTGATCAACAATATGTCACTCACATATACTAATCAGAAAGGCTGTAGTGCTCCCACTCACTTTATTGTAAATATAGGCTTCATCGTAAGTCCATATAAAACTATATGCTTTGATCAACTTATCAAAGCGTATATTCCAACTCCGAGATGCTTGCACCAGTCCATAGATGGATCGCTGGAGCTTGCACATTTTGTTAGCACCTTTAGGATTGACAAAACCTTCTGGTTGCATCATATACAACTCTTCTTTAATAAATTCATTAAGGAATGCAGTTTTGACATCCATTTGCCAGATTTCATAAAATGTGGCAATTGCTAACATGATTCAGATAGACTTAAGCATCGATACGAGTGAGAAAACCTCATCCTATTCAACACCTTGAACTTGTTGAAAAACTTTTGCAACAAGTCGAGCTTGGTAGATAGTAACACTACTATCAGTGTCCGTCTTCCTCTTGAAGATCCATTTATTTAACATGGCTTTGCTGATCATCGAGCAAGTCAATCAAAGTCCATACTTTGTTGTCATACATGGATCATATCTCAGATTTTATGGCCTCAAGCCATCTCACGGAATCTGGGCTCATCATCGCTTCCTCATAGTTCGTAGGTTCATCATGGTCTAGTAACATGACTTCCAGAACATGATTACTACACCACTCTGGTGCAGATCTTACTCTGGAAGACCTACGAGGTTCTGTAGTAACTTGATCTGAAGTTTTATGATCAATATCATTAGCTTCCTCACTAATTGGTGTATTTGTCACAGGAACTGGTTTCTGTGATGAACTACTTTCCAATAAGGGAGCAGGTACAGTTACCTCATCAAGTTCTACTTTCCTCCCACTCACTTCTTTCGAGAGAAACTCCTTCTCCAGAAAGGATCCATTTTTAGCAACGAATATCTTGCCTCCGGATCTGTGATAGAAGGTGTACCCAACAATTTCCTTTGGGTATTCTATGAAGACACATTTCTCCGATTTGGGTTCGAGCTTATCAGGTTGAAGCTTTTTCACATAAGCATCGCAGCCCCAAACTTTAAGAAACGACAACTTTGGTTTCTTGCCAAACCACAGTTCATAAGGCGTCGTATCAACGGATTTTGATGGTGCCCTATTTAACGTGAATGCGGCCGTCTCTAAAGCATATCCCCAAAATGATAGCGGTAAATCAGTAAGAGACATCATAGATCGCACCATATCTAGTAAAGTACGATTACGACGTTCGGACACACCATTACGCTGTGGTGTTCCGGGTGGCGTGAGTTGCGAAACTATTCCACAGTTTTTCAAATGTACACCAAACTCGTAACTCAAATATTCTCCTCCACGATCAGATCGTAGAAACTTTATTTTCTTGTTACGATGATTTTCAACTTCACTCTGAAATTCTTTAAACTTTTCAAATGTTTCAGACTTATGTTTCATTAAGTAAATATACCCATATCTGCTTAAATCATCTGTGAAGGTGAGAAAATAACGATATCCGCCACGAGCCTCAATATTCATTGGGCCACATACATCGGTATGTATGATTTCCAACAAATCTGTTGCTCTCTCCATAGTACCGGAGAACGGTGTTTTAGTCATCTTTCCCAAGAGGCACGGTTCGCAAGTACCAAGTGATTCATAATCAAGTGGTTCCAAAAGTCCATCGGTATGGAGTTTCTTCATGCGCTTTATACCGATATGACCTAAACGACAGTGCCACAAATAAGTTGCACTTTCATTATCAACTCTGCATCTTTTGGCTTCAACATTATGAATATGTGTATTTCTACTATCGAGATTCAATAAAAATAGACCACTCTTCAAGGGTGCATGACCATAAAAGATATTACTCATATAAATAGAACAACCATTATTCTCTGATTTAAATGAATAACCGTCTCGCATTAAACAAGATCCAAATATAATGTTCATGCTCAACGCTGGCACCAAATAACAATTACTTAGGTCTAATATTAATCCCGAAGGTAGATGTAGAGGTAGCGTGCCGAATGCGATCACATCGACTTTGGAACCGTTTCCCACGCGCATCGTCACCTCGTCCTTTGCCAGTGCCCGCTTATTCTGTAGTCCCTGTTTCGAGTTGCAAATATTAGCAACAGAACCAGTATCAAATACCCAGGTGCTACTGCGAGCTCTAGTAAGGTACACATCAATAACATGTATATCACATATACCTTTGTTCACCTTGCCATCCTTTTTATCCGCCAAATACTTGGGGCAGTTCCGCTTCCAGTGACCAGTCTGCTTGCAGTAGAAGCACTCAGTTTCAGGCTTAGGTCCAGACTTAGGTTTCTTCTCTTGAGCAGCAACTTGCTTGCCGTTCTTCTTGAAGTTCCCCTTTTTCTTCCCTTTGCCCTTTTTCTTGAAACTAGTGGTCTTGTTAACCATCAACACTTGATGCTCCTTCTTGATTTCTACCTCCGCAGCTTTCAGCATTGCGAAGAGCTCGGGAATAGTCTTGTTCATCCCTTGCATATTATAGTTCATTACGAAGCTCTTGTAGCTTGGTGGCAGTGATTGGAGAATTCTGTCGATGACGCAATCATCCGGAAGATTAACTCCCAATTGAATCAAGTGATTATTATACCCAGACATTTTGAGTATATGCTCACTGACAGAACTGTTCTCCTCCATCTTGCAGCTATAGAACTTATTGGAGACTTCATATCTCTCAATCCGGGCATTTGCTTGAAATATTAACTTCAACTCCTGGAACATCTCATATGCTCCATGACGTTCAAAACGTCGTTGAAGTCCCGATTCTAAGCCGTAAAGCATGGCACACTGAACTATCGAGTAGTCATCAGCTTTGCTCTGCCAGACGTTCATAACATCTGGCGTTGCTCCAGCAGCAGGCCTGGCACCCAGCGGTGCTTCCAGGACGTAATTCTTCTGTGCAGCAATGAGGATAATCCTCAAGTTACGGACCCAGTCCGTGTAATTGCTACCATCATCTTTCAACTTTGCTTTCTCAAGGAACGCATTAAAATTCAACGGAACAACAGCACGAGCCATCTATCTACAATCAACGTAAACAAGCAAGATACTATCAGGTACTAAGTTCATGATAAATTTAAGTTCAATTAATCATATTACTTAAGAACTCCCACTTAGATAGACATCCCTCTAATCCTCTAAGTGATTACGTGATCCAAATCAACTAAACCATAACCGATCATCACGTGAGATGGAGTAGTTTTCAATGGTGAACATCGTTATGTTGATCATATCTACTATATGATTCACGCTCGACCTTTCGGTCTCCGTGTTCCGAGGCCATATCTGCATATGCTAGGCTCGTCAAGTTTAACCTGAGTATTCTGCGTGTGCAAAAACTGGCTTGCACCCGTTGTAGATGGACGTAGAGCTTATCACACCCGATCATCACGTGGTGTCTGGGCACGACGAACTTTGGCAACGGTGCATACTCAGGGAGAACACTTCTTGATAATTTAATGAGAGATCATCTTATAATGCTACCGTCAATCAAAGCAAGATAAGATGCATAAAAAGATAAACATCACATGCAATCAATATAAGTGATATGATATGGCCATCATCATCTCGTGCTTGTGATCTCCATCTCCGAAGCACCGTCATGATCACCATCGTCACCGGCGCGACACCTTGATCTCCATCGTAGCATCGTTGTCGTCTCGCCAATCTTATGCTTTCACGACTATCACTACCGTTTAGTAATAAAGTTAAGCATTACATCGCGATTGCATTGCATACAATAAAGCGACAACCATATGGCTCCAGCCAGTTGCCGATAACTCGGTTACAAAACATGATCATCTCATACAATAAAATTCAGCATCATGCCTTGACCATATCACATCACAACATGCCCTGCAAAAACAAGTTAGACGTCCTCTACTTTGTTGTTGCATGTTTTACGTGGCTGCTACGGGCTTAAGTAAGAACCAATCTCACCTACGCATCAAAACCACAACGATAGTTTGTCAAATAGACTCCATTTTAACCTTCTCAAGGACCGGGCGTAGCCATACTCGGTTCAACTAAAGTTGGAGAGACAGTCGCCCGCAAGCCATCTATGTGCAAAGCACGTCGAGGGAACCGGTCTCGCGTAAGCGTACGCGTAAGGTTGGTCCGGGTCGTCTCGTCCAACAATACCGCCGAACCAAAATATGACATGCTGGTAGGCAGTATGACTTGTATCGTCCACAACTCACTTGTGTTCTACTCGTGCATATAACATCAACATAAGTAACCTAGGCTCGGATGCCACTGTTGGGTTTCGTAGTAATTTCAAAAAATTTCCTACGCACACGCAAGATCATGTGATGCATAGCAACGAGAGGAGAGTGTTGTCTACGTACCCAACGCAGACCGACTGCGGAAGCGATGACGCGACGTAGAGGAAGTAGTCGTACGTCTTCACGATCCGACCGATCAAGCACCGAAACTACGGCACCTCCGAGTTCGAGCACACGTTCAGCTCGATGACGATCCCCGGACTCCGATCCAGCAAAGTGTCGGGGAAGAGTTTCGTCAGCACGACGGCGTGGTGACGATCTTGATGGATTACAGCAGCAGGGCTTCGCCTAAACTCCGCTACAGTATTATCAAGGAATATGGTGGCAGGGGGCACCGCACACGGCTAAGGAATCGATCACGTGGATCAACTTGTGTCAACTTGTGTGTTTAGAGGTGCCCCTGCCTCCGTATATAAAGGAGCCAAGGGGGGGAGGAGGCGCCGGCCAGGAGGAGGTGGCGCAGGAGGAGTCCTACTCCTACCGGGAGTAGGACTCCCCCCCCCCCCAATCCTATTCCAACTAGGATTCCCAAGGGGGAAAGAGGGAGAGGGGTGGCCGGCCACCTCTCCTAGTCCTAATAGGACTAGGGGAAGGGGGGAGGCGCGCAGCCCCCTTGGGCTGCCCCTTTCTCCTTTCCACTAAGGCCCATGATGGCCCATATGGCTCCCGGGGGGTTCCGGTAACCTCCCGGTAACCCGGTAAAATCCCGATTTCACCCGGAACACTTCCGATGTCCAAACATAGACTTCCAATATATCAATCTTTACGTCTCGACCATTTCGAGACTCCTCGTCATGTCCGTGATCACATCTGGGACTCCGAACAACCTTCGGTACATCAAAATGCATAAACTCATAATATAACTGTCATCGTAACCTTAAGCGTGCGGACCCTACGGGTTCGAGAACAATGTAGACATGACCGAGACACGTCTCCGGTCAATAACCAATAGCGGGACCTGGATGCCCATATTGGCTCCTACATATTCTACGAAGATCTTTATCGGTCAGACCGCATAACAACATACGTTGTTCCCTTTGTCATCGGTATGTTACTTGCCCGAGATTCGATCGTCGGTATCCAATACCTAGTTCAATCTCGTTACCGGCAAGTCTCTTTACTCGTTCCGTAATACATCATCTCACAACTAACATATTAGTTGTAATGCTTGCAAGGCTTATGTGATGTGTATTACCGAGAGGGCCTAGAGATACCTCTCCGACAATCGGAGTGACAAATCCTAATCTCGAAATACGCCAACCCAACATCGACCATTGGAGACACCTGTAGTACTCCTTTATAATCACCCAGTTACGTTGTGACGTTTGGTAGTACCCAAAGTGTTCCTCCGGTAAACGGGAGTTGCATAATCTCATAGTCATAGGAACATGTATAAGTCATGAAGAAAGCAATAGCAACATACTAAACGATCAGGTGCTAAGCTAATGGAATGGGTCATGTCAATCAGATCATTCAACTACTGATGTGACCTCGTTACTCAAATAACAACTCTTTTGTCTATGGTTAGGAAACATAACCATCTTTGATTAACGAGCTAGTCAAGTAGAGGCATACTAGTGACACTCTGTTTGTCTATGTATTCACACATGTATTATGTTTCCGGTTAATACAATTCTAGCATGAATAATAAACATTTATCATGATATAAGGAAATAAATAATAACTTTATTATTGCCTCTAGGGCATATTTCCTTCATAATGACCACGCTAAACACCCCCACAGCCACTGACAGTGGGCCCCACCCCTGGTCAAACCCCAGTCAGCGCTGGGTTTGACCGGGATTAGCTCCTGTGTCACTGACGTGTGGCCCCCACACGTCAGGTTTGACCTGGGGCGCCCAGTTGACCCTGCTGACGTCACTGTGACGTGGTGCTGACGCCATAATCATTTCTGGATTTATTATTATTTCAGGAATTTCAGAAAATGCCCTAAACTTCTAAAATTCATAGAAAATTAACCGTAAATCCAAATTAAATAAATTATATATGAAAAATTATCAAAAAAATTCAAGGAATCCATCTGTACCATTTTCATGCATGTTAGAACAACTTATAGATGCTGTTTAGCACAAATCAATTAAATGGCATTTAAATAATCACATATGGAGTTTGAATTTGAATTTTGTATTCAAACCAACCCCATTTAACTTGTTGCTAGATGCATTAGCCCAAAACACATTCATTTTGCCATGTCATGATCATGCATCATATTGTGCATTGCACTGATTGTGTTCCCTTCTGTGTTGCCGGTATTTGTCCCCTCTCGGTAGACGTGATACCGATGATGTGATCGTTGACACTGATGAAGACTCAATGTTATCTTCAGAAGTGCCAGGCAAGCAAAACCCCCTTGTTCATTTCGATACAATCCCACTCTCTCGCTCCTGCTCTCTTTTACTGCATTAGGACAACAACGATTCATCTGTTACCTGCTGCGGTAGCTGAACCCCTTTATCCTTTGCATGACCTGTCATTGCCACAGTAAATAGATGAAACCCACTAGCATGAGTAGGAGTTGTTTGAGCCCTGTTGTGCCTACTCATTCATGTTTGTTTGTCATGCCTGCTACTGCTTAGAGTTGAGTCAGGTCTGATTCATCGGGGATGAATCAGAGGTGTGTGAACATGTCCTACGGTGTGTGAGCTAAGCGTGTGAACACGATTTGGTAAAGGTAGCGGTGAGAGGCCATGTAGGAGTACATGGTGGGTTGTCTCATTGCAGCCATCCTCAGGAACTGAGTTCTGTGTTTGTGATCCATGATTCAGCTACTACCACGCATTGGGCCCGAAACCAATGGACCCTCTCGGCTTCTTAATCACCCTTGTCCTCTGTCCAGGAGTTGCAAGTAGTTTCTGGTGTTTGTAGTATGCTGGAGGCCGTGCGCAACGCTGACCGTAGGGGTGGGCTGTGATGCGGTAGGCACGTGGCACGGTGTACCGGGCGCCCGTTTGGTGTCTCGGGAACCCTGTTCACATCGTTTGGGGCTGTGAGCGAAACTCCGGCCGGATCTCCTCATGGATGGAACCCGAATAGGCGATAAACCTGGACTAGAGACTCGAGTGTTTAGGCAGGCTGTGGCCGACACCCACGTTGGGCTTCCGCTTGAAGGTTGCCGAGTACATGTCGTGTAAACGGCGGTAAGTGGTGAGAGCGTGTGTGAAGAAGTACACCCCTGCAGGGTTAACATCATCTATTCGAATAGCCGTGTCCGCGGTAAAGGACTTCTGGGTTGCTTATATCAGTTCATAGACAAGTGAAAGTGGATACTCTAAAATACGCAAGATAAGCGTGAGTGCTATGGATGGCGTTCTCGTAGGGAGACGGGAGCGGTTCCATAGTGGTGTATTGATATGGTGAATATGTGGACTCGTGTGCGCCACCTCAAAAGAGTTACATTGCAGTTGTAGTTTAGGATAGCCACCGAGTCAAAGCTGGCTTGCTGCAGTTAAACCCCACCATCCCCTTTGTTGATAATGATGCATATGTAGTTAGTTCTGATGTAAGTCTTGCTGGGTACATTTGTACTCACGTTTGCCTATTTTATGTTTTGCAGAGAGACTTCGGTCTCACTAGTAGTTCCGCGTGGACTTCGACGTTTAGCTTGTTACCTCAGCTACGATCTTGTGCCCTCGGCAGGATCTGGCAGATAGTCAGGCTTCTCAGCCTTTTTCATTTATAGATGTCTGTACCCAGACATGATAGCTTCCGCTTGTGCTTTGACTTGTATGCTCTGAGTGTTGGGTCATGAGACCCATGTTTGTAATATCTCGCTCCTCGGAGCCTATTGATTAGATACTTGAGTCGTAGAGTCATGTTGTGATGCCATGTTGTATTTGCACATATCGAGCATATTGTGTGTATGTTATTGAAATGCTTGGTATGTGTGGGATCTGACCATCTAGTTGTTTATCTTTAGTAGCCTCTCTTACCGGGAAATGTCTCCTAGTGTTTACATTGAGCCTTGGTAGCTTGCTACTGCTCCGGAACACTTAGGCTGGCCGGCATGTGTCCTTCTTCGTTCCTGTGTCTGTCCCTTCGGGGAAATGTCACGCGATGAATACCGGAGTCCTGTTAGCCCGCTACAGCCCGGTTCACCGGAGTCCTGCTAGCCCAGTGCTACAGCCTGGATTCACTCGCTGATGACCGACACGTTCGATGCTGGGTCATGGATGCCTGTCCCTGTAAGTCTGTGCCACTTTGGGTTTACGACTAGCCATGTCAGCCCGGGCTCCTTATCATATGGATGCTAGCGACACTGTCATATACGTGTGCCAAAAGGCGCAAACGGTCCCGGGCAAAGGTAAGGCGACACCCGTGGGAATACCGTGCGTGAGGCCGCAAAGTGATATGAGGTGTTACATGCTAGGTCGATGTGGCATTGAGTCGGGGTCCTGACAGCGTTGGTATCAGAGCTTGACTGCCTGTAGGTTTACCAAGCCAAACTGGTCGAAGTTGAGTCTAGAAATGCTTTAGTTATGTAAGGGAATTGATTGTGGGATGGAACGTAAGGCTCTTTTTACTCCTTATACCTTATGCCCTTCTGATCTGAGTCATCTTATCTTTCCTACGGGGATTAAGAACTAGGCTATCTCTTCTTTCTATCAGGATCACGTGTTACTAATCCGTAGACTTATAAGATTGTTGGATTAAGCCTCAGTTCAGTTCCTACCTCCGTATGTTAATTGTTGATCTCGAAACCTTGATATTGTGCTCCTGAGTGGTTATGCCACCATTTTGTGATTGTCTCAAATCTTTTTGAGCAATTATAGCCGTTATGCTGTCCGAGTCATCCCAGGTTTCTAAATAGTTTGAAGCAATTTGCAAATTCCTTCCTCCCGCCTCGATGTTCCTTTGGGCCAGATTAACCACACTAATCGGTGTGTTGAGATAATTATTGCCTCGACGTAAATGTTGGAATTATTATTATGACCCTAAGTGCTTAGGGGATCATCTAGTGGTCTAGCCATGATCTGTGTTCCCAGTGTGATGATTCTGGCCTTTATTCTCGGAAGCATCCCGTGATGCTACTTAGTAGTAGGTATTCTACTCCTGGGTATTGAACCCGAGATTCACCCTACTTACTTCATGTTGATAGTAATTGCTAGCTCCCCTACGATATTAGTAACCTTTGCGATAGTCCTTGAAGTCCGTGGTATCTTCTTCTTCCAAATACCATGAACTACTTATGGCAGAAGTTCCTCGTTGAACTGAAATATCACAACAGGATTATTCTTGATGAGTTCTCCATGCTAAATCGTGACTCTGCCAGTTCTACCTTTCTGCATGGGTTATTCGGAAGAAATATGTTGAACTTGGTTCGACATACTAATCTATGCATCCACAACTCAGAAAAATTATATGTTCCTTTGAGATGTTCTCTTTAGTTGCATTCTGACCCTCGTCTATCAATTGATAGTCAAGAGTATGCGTGCGTTCGTTTATCGATGCCTATTACTCTTGTGGTCCGTCAAGCCATTCTATCGCGGAATGACTAGGAGAAACAAACTCCAGTACCTCTTCCATATCTAGGATTGGGTCAAAACAATTATACTCCGCAGATCAAAATGCCAATCCAGCTTTTGCTCTGTTCTACCTTGGAGTATTACCATCTTTTATATCGGGATTGTTATAGGAATTGCACACCATCCTATGAACTCTTGGTACAGTGATACTTTTGCCATCATTGTCATTCCTCGGCCCTCGTGTTGATGCAACCGGAATATCGACAAATGAATTGTGATGTGTGAAATCAATACTCCCAGCAACCTCGTTGCTTGGTAGTTAAAGGGTAATAATTTCATTCTTAGCGTGTTGGTTTTTGAATCATCCTTCTAAGACTGATCGTGCTACCTAGTCCTTATTTCGGTGCACCCTTCGATCAATGAGATAGGATTGTGTCAAGTCCTCACTCATTTGATCATATCGTCTTGCCCTCAAAAGCGAGATTGTTCTCAAGCTTAGTAACATACCGGTGGTTCGTGATTTTCCGAATATCTTCTCGGAAGTATTACCAGGTTGTCACCTGACTGTTATGTTAAGCTCGTGATCAAGTTGGTTTATCCTGTAAACCACCCTTTCTCCAAGAATCCGTGTTGGATACCCCTGAGCTAGTTGGTTAAGCTATGCATCAACTTGGATAGTTGGAAGATAGAAGCTTGTCCGATATAGTTCATTATAAGGGATGTCTTGTATGTGTGTTGAAGAAAGTTGATATTTTCATCGACTGAACCTCGTGATCAGTTAATGGACCTATCATTTTATCCAACCTTTGATTGGAGTATGGGCTATCATCCAATCAGACCAGAACCAACGATATTCGTAATGTTGTCTTACTCGTGGTTGATCCCTCGAGTATACACCATTATATCTTTTGGGTCTGACCAATGCTAACACTTGTTCTCTTAACTATGGAATTCCTTTTAAAGGGAAACCCGGAAGAATTGTTGCTGAGCCCATTGACAACATCCTTATCTCCTCCATGATTTTGTTGAACATTAAGCTAGTGTTGGAAACTTTTGAAAGCATTTCTTCATGCTAACTCATGAAGTATTTGTTTGCTGAAAGGAGTGACTTCCTCTTATACACGTGCATTTGGTGAAAGTTGCCGCCGTGGATTTGAGAAAGTTAGTTTTGCTTCCTCTGGAATCATCCCAAGTCAGTCATGCATACGTGCGAAGTATTCTGTGGTCTGGAGACTTGCAACCTTCATTCCATATGTGTTCCGAGCACACCAAGCCACTGATTGAGTTGTTCAAAGATAAAGGAGTCTGTCCAAGGTGAACTCTTTGGCCTTCCACGCGTGGAGACTTCACTATCATCGATGATGGTTCCCCACCTTAACTCGGTAGTGTTTTATTATAAGACTACCACGTGGTCATGTTTGTCTGGGACAGCGTGTTCACATGTTTGTAGCAGAACCAGCTCATGTTTTGGAGCTTACTATCGTAGTTCATCTCCCGAGAATCTCGCAACGTCATCTCGTCGATTTGTGTTGCAAACTTTCATTTTTCTTCCTACACTCGATAAGCCTGGAATATTCTGACACCAACCAGATCTGAATCTCAGGCAGATATGATGGTTGGAACATTTCCCCAAGAACTATAATATTGGTCTCTCGATAACCGGTAAGGTGGATGTCGTGGCCAACACACCCATCCGGTAGCCCTGTTATTATAATATCTTGATTGAGGAAGTTGGCCACCTCCCCATAAGGATTTCGTAGGATTTACCTCCCTAGTTGTTACTTATGGATTCTTGTGCTCCCGAAGTTCGACCTTTACTTGATGTTCTAGATATCAAACCATATCTATGAATGGGTTATGCTAGCACATCAAGGAGAACATTAGAAGCGAGTGCTAAATGTCTCTCGGTCGATCATCCAGATTTTATTTGCTTGGCCTCGCTAAGGTGAAATCTGAGAAAGTGTTATCCTCCTTCGCATCTGCATCGTCCATAGCTATTCATCATGGTAGTATGTTGTGTTGTCAGCACCCTTGACGCGGTTGTTGATAAAACCTTGATGAATGTGGAAATGCTCAAGTTCTTGAGAGCACGCACAAGCACTACGTGTTATCATCGGCACTAACTGGGTTTGCTCTCAGTTCCCTCGGCAATGCTATGACCTTCTCAAACAGTGAATTCACTCTCTATTGTTGAGCCTCTCCCCAGTTACCAGAATCATTCCTAGCATTTGCATTTTGTTCCTAGCTTGCACTGCCAATGTGCCATTCTACCATGGGTCTCTTCCATTTCCGGTGGCAAGCAAATTCATCCATTACGTTGTCTTCAACAAGGTAATCCACATCATCCAAGTCCGAGTATGCCATTCTACCGACCCCCTTCAAACGATCGCTCGAGAATTGCCTTAGGCTGGTTTAAAGAGTTTCAATGATCTCTGAATCAAAAGTAATTCTTTTTGCCACTTAAGGGGATATCTCTACGAGTCACCTTCCCTAAGGTGTATCGTTATGGTATCATGGCAACTCAACTCCTCGCTACGTTGACAATCGATTACCACCTTCTTAAGCGTGAAATTGTGGTCTACCTAGTGAACCTTCGTCATCTGCTTCACTCCATTCCTATGGATGTGTGCTTCGCCTCTCAGCTCGAGAGATGTTGCTATGTCTCATTCCGTGAGTTAATCCTGAGTTGTTCGACCGTCGAGAAGAACAATTCTTTTAGGATCTTTCCTTTCCTCTCGTTGTCATGTTAGTTGGAGTTCTCAGAGCAAGACTTCGAGACAATGATGGTGAACGAATCAACGTCCATCTAAAGTGCAACTGGATCGTGAAGATTGTGCTAGTTTGCGTTTCCCCTTCACCTTACCCTACGCTTGAATCTCGGGACGAGATTTTTGTTTAGTGGGGGTGAGTTGTCACATCCCTGGTCCTGTTATGCACTAGGCTAGACCTCATGTGAGCATCATGTTTTAATTCAAATGAAATTTGAATTGAGGAATTTTCAAAGCCTCAGAAACCTTCTAAAAATGATCAACATTAAAATCTCCTCAAAGAAGTCCAAGAAAATGTTCCTCTTTGTCTCTGAAAATATTGCAAAGAGGTAAAACTCAAAACAATATTTTTGGTATCTCAGAGTTAATTATTTTGGGCCTTTGAATTAAATAAATAGCTATTTGCATTGGATAGATATTTGATATATAAATAATATATGTCCAATAATTACTGGAACATTTTATGTGGTTTGGTATATTTTAACCCTAGCCACATAACTATTTTCAGGATTTTATAAAATGGTTTAGTATTTTACTAAACTAAAACAAAACAGAACAAAATAGAAAACAATAAATAAGAACTGAAATAGAAATAAAAGAGAGAGAGAGAAGGAAGTTACCTGGCCTCACCCGTGCAGCCCACCAGAGCCGGCCCAGCTCCTGTGCTGGTCCAGCACTGTGTGGCCCAGCCCACCGCAGTCGCCACCGTCTTCAACCTCCTGCCAGTAGGCAGGAGGGCGTGTGCCTGACGCGCGCGCACGCGCCGGCCACCTCATGCTTGCCGCTTGCTCCTGGACGTCGCTAGGTGCGCCACGCCACCCCCTCGGACCCCTCTCACTCTTCCTCGAGGCCCCGCCCCTCTGCTCCCTCTCTCTCGCCCGAACCCGAACGCAGCCATCGCCGCGGACTAGAACCACCGCGGCCACAGGTCCTCCCTCGCCTCTCCGACGCGCCCCTGAGCTCCGCCGTGACGTCCCCGTCCCTACCACGGAGCCACAAGACGCCGGACGCCCTGGAGCACCGTCACCGACGCCATCTTCTTCCTCTGCACCGACGGCCGTCGTCGCTTGATTCGCCGCCCACAGAGCGTCCCCGGCCTCGCCCTTGCGCTCGTTGGACTCGCGGTGAGCCGCTGAACCGTTCCCCTCTTCTTCCCATGCCGTTTGACCGCTCTAGCCATTGCTTCCGCCGGACCCGAGAGCTCGCCGCCGTCGTGCCTCGTCACCGTCGTGGCCAGAGCCACCGTGGCTCAAAGCCGGGCACACCACCGTGCCCCAAACCGCACTAGGAGCATGTAGAACCCACCAGCTTCCCCTCCCGAGCACCACAACGCCAAACCCGCAGGTGCCCGAACTTCGGCCGCCGCCTTGGAGCTCGCCGCCGTCGACTCAGGCCACCCCAGCTCCTCCCGTTCGCTCCATTAGATGCGCTGCTTTGCCAGCTAGCCGTAGCCGCAAACCACGAGTAAAACGGTGCCCTGTAGCACAAACCCGACGCGGACGCCGCCGCGATCTGAGGTTGCCGGCGGTTAAACGCCGGCAGCTGACGTGGCGCTAATTTAGTTAGCACTAATGACCACGCTAAACACCCCCACAGCCACTGACAGTGGGCCCCACCCCTGGTCAAACCCCAGTCAGCGCTGGGTTTGACCGGGATTAGCTCCTGTGTCACTGACGTATGGCCCCCACACGTCAGGTTTGACCTGGGGCGCCCAGTTGACCCTGCTGACGTCACTGTGACGTGGTGCTGACGCCATAATCATTTCTGTATTTATTATTATTTCAGGAATTTCAAAAAATGCCCTAAACTTCTAAAATTCATAGAAAATTAACCGTAACTCCAAATTAAATAAATTATATATGAAAAATTATCAGAAAAATTCAAGGAATCCATCTGTACCATTTTCATGCATGTTAGAACAACTTATAGATGCTGTTTAGCACAAATCAATTAAATGGCATTTAAATAATCACATATGGAGTTTGAATTTGAATTTTGTATTCAAACCAACCCCATTTAACTTGTTGCTAGATGCATTAGCCCAAAACACATTCATTTTGCCATGTCATGATCATGCATCATATTGTGCATTGCATTGATTGTGTTCCCTTCTGTGTTGCCGGTATTTGTCCCCTCTCGATAGACGTGATACCGATGATGTGATCGTTGACACTGATGAAGACTCAATGTTATCTTCAGAAGTGCCAGGCAAGCAAAACCCCCTTGTTCATTCCGATACAATCCCACTCTCTCACTCCTGCTCTCTTTTACTGCATTAGGACAACAATGATTCATCTGTTACCTGCTGCGGTAGCTGAACCCCTTTATCCTTTGCATGACCTGTCATTGCCACAGTAAATAGATGAAACCCACTAGCATGAGTAGGAGTTGTTTGAGCCCTGTTGTGCCTACTCATTCATGTTTGTTTGTCATGCCTGCTACTGCTTAGAGTTGAGTCAGGTCTGATTCATCGGGGATGAATCAGAGGTGTGTGAACATGTCCTACGGTGTGTGAGCTAAGCGTGTGAACACGATTTGGTAAAGGTAGCGGTGAGAGGCCATGTAGGAGTACATGGTGGGTTGTCTCATTGCAGCCGTCCTCAGGAACTGAGTTCTGTGTTTGTGATCCATGATTCAGCTACTACCACGCATTGGGCCCGAAACCAATGGACCCTCTCGGCTTCTTAATCACCCTTGTCCTCTGTCCAGGAGTTGCAAGTAGTTTCTGGTGTTTGTAGTATGCTGGAGGCCGTGCGCAGCGCTGACCGTAGGGGTGGGCTGTGATGCGGTAGGCACGTGGCACGGTGTACCGGGCGCCCGTTTGGTGTCTCGGGAACCCTGTTCACATCGTTTGGGGCTGTGAGCGAAACTCCGGCCGGATCTCCTCATGGATGGAACCCGAATAGGCGATAAACCTGGACTAGAGACTCGAGTGTTTAGGCAGGCCGTGGCCGACACCCACGTTGGGCTTCCGCTTGAAGGTTGCCGAGTACATGTCGTGTAAACGGCGGTAAGTGGTGAGAGCGTGTGTGAAGAAGTACACCCCTGCAGGGTTAACATCATCTATTCGAATAGCCGTGTCCGCGGTAAAGGACTTCTGGGTTGCTTATATCAGTTCACAGACAAGTGAAAGTGGATACTCTAAAATACGCAAGATAAGCGTGAGTGCTATGGATGGCGTTCTCGTAGGGAGACGGGAGCTGTTCCATAGTGGTGTATTGATATGGTGAATATGTGGACTCGTGTGCGCCACCTCAAAAGAGTTACATTGCAGTCGTAGTTTAGGATAGCCACCGAGTCAAAGCTGGCTTGCTGCAGTTAAACCCCACCATCCCCTTTGTTGATAATGATGCATATGTAGTTAGTTCTGATGTAAGTCTTGCTGGGTACATTTGTACTCACGTTTGCCTATTTTATGTTTGCAGAGAGACTTCGGTCTCACTAGTAGTTCCGCGTGGACTTCGACGTTTAGCTTGTTACCTCAGCTACGATCTTGTGCCCTCGGCAGGATCTGGTAGATAGTCAGGCTTCTCAGCCTTTTTCATTTATAGATGTCTGTACCCAGACATGATAGCTTCCGCTTGTGCTTTGACTTATATGCTTTGAGTGTTGGGTCATGAGACCCATGTTTGTAATATCTCGCTCCTCGGAGCCTATTGATTAGATACTTGAGTCGTAGAGTCATGTTGTGATGCCATGTTGTATTTGCACATATCGAGCATATTGTGTGTATGTTATTGAAATGCTTGGTATGTGTGGGATCTGACCATCTAGTTGTTTATCTTTAGTAGCCTCTCTTACCGGGAAATGTCTCCTAGTGTTTACATTGAGCCTTGGTAGCTTGCTACTGCTCCGGAACACTTAGGCTGGCCGGCATGTGTCCTTCTTCGTTCCTGTGTCTGTCCCTTCGGGGAAATGTCACACGATGAATACCGGAGTCCTGTTAGCCCGCTACAGCCCGGTTCACCGGAGTCCTGCTAGCCCAGTGCTACAGCCTGGATTCACTCGCTGATGACTGACACGTTCGATGCTGGGTCATGGATGCCTGTCCCTGTAAGTCTGTGCCACTTTGGGTTTACGACTAGCCATGTCAGCCCGGGCTCCTTATCATATGGATGCTAGCGACACTGTCATATACGTGTGCCAAAAGGCGCAAACGGTCCCGGGCAAAGGTAAGGCGACACCCGTGGGAATACCGTGTGTGAGGCCGCAAAGTGATATGAGGTGTTACATGCTAGGTCGATGTGGCATTGAGTCGGGGTCCTGACACGAAGTCTGGCCGGTTATGTTCAGCCCAGGCGGACTTGTTGTTAGTGTATCCGGCATGACGGTCATCGTCAAGTGTTGGGGCGCGCCCCTGTGATATGTAGATCGATCTTGGCTGTCCTGCTTTGTTTTTCAATATATCTCACAGGTCCTGCGTATTGCCTCGGGCCATAGTGAATTGGCATGGGGCTGCGGGCTGGTATTCTGGCTGATACGCCGTTTTATTTCGGCCACGAGGTGGCCGGTCAGCCTTGTCCTGTGCTGGTAGTGTAGGCTCTACGGCCTCCTCCTCGAGTTGAGGTAGCAACTTGTAATTTGGGTAACCTTTGGTGGGGCGCTCAAGTACGTATTCCTCGGCCGCCAGGACTTCGGTCCATCTGTCTGTGAGCAGATCTTGGTCAGCTTGGAGCTGCTGCTGCTTCTTTTTCAGGCTTCTTGCAGTGGCTATAAGCCGGCTCTTGAAGCGCTCCTGCTCTATGGGATACTCAGGCACGCCGAATTCATCGTCGCCGAGTGATACGTCTCCGTTGTATCTATAATTTTTGATTGTTCCATGCCAATATTCTTCAACTTTCATATACTTTTGGCAACTTTTTATAATATTTTTGGGACTAACATATTGATCCAGTGCCCAGTGCCAGTTCCTGTCTGTTGCATCTTTTATGTTTCACAGAAAACCAATACCAAACGGAATCCAAACGGGATAAAAACGGACGGAGAATTATTTTGGAATATTTGGGATTTTCTAGAGGAAGAATCAACGCGAAACAGTGTCCGAGGTGGCCATGAGACATGGGGGCGCGCCCTGGGCTCTCGTGGGCCACCCGTAAGGCAGTTGACGCTCTTCTTTTGGCACAAGAAAGCTAATTTTATGAGAAAAATCTGGACGAAAGATTCACCCCAATCGGAGTTACGGGTCTCCGGATATTTAAGAAACGGTGAAGGGGTTGAATCTTTGAACACAGAAACAGATCCTCTCGGAGGGGCTCTTGCCCCTCCCACGCCATGGGAGCCAAGGACCAAAGGGCAAACCCTTCTCCCATCTAGGGAGAAGGTCAAGGAAGAAGAAGAAGAAGGGGGGCTCTCTCCCCCTTGCTTCCGGTTGCGCCAGAACACCGTCGGGGGCCATCATCATCACCGCGATCTTCACCGACACCGCCGTCATCTTCACCAACATCTCCATCACCTTCCCCCATCTATATCCAGCGGTCCACTCTTCCGCATCCCATTGTACCCTCTACTTGAACATGGTGCTTTATGCTTCATATTATTATCCAATGATGTGTTGCCATCCTATGATGTCTGAGTAGATTTTCGTTATCCTAGTGGTGGTTGATGAATTGCTATGATTGATTTAATTTGCTTGTGGTTATGTTTCTGTCCTATTGTGCCCTCCGTGTTGCGCAAGCGTGAGGGATTCCCGCTTTAGGGTGTTGCAATACGTTCATGATTCGCTTATAGTGGGTTGCGTGAGTGACTAAAACACAAACCTGAGTAAGGGGATTGTTGCGTATGGGATAAAAGGGGACTTTATGCTTTAATGCTATGGTTGGGGTTTACCTTAATGAATCTTTAGTAGTTGCGGATGCTCGCTAGAGTTCCAATCATAAGTGCATATGATCCAAGTAGAGAAAGTATGTTTGCTTATGCCTCTCCCACATAAAACTTGATATCGGTCTAGTAATGTAGTCAATTGCTTAGGGACACTTTCCTAACTCCTACCACCACTTTTCCACACTCGCTTTATTTACTTTTTTGCATCTTTATCTAAACAGCCCCTAGTTTATATTTACGCGTTCTTTATTATCTTGCAAACCTATCCAACAACACCTACAAAGTACTTCTAGTTTCATACTTGTTCTAGGTAAAGCGAATGTCAAACATGCGTAGAGTTGTATCGGTGGTCGATAGAACTTGAAGGAATATTTATTCTACCTTTAGCTCCTTGTTGGGTTCGACACTCTTACTTATCGAAAACTGTTGCGATCCCCTACACTTGTGGGTTATCAAGACCTTTTTCTAGCGCCGTTGCCAGGGAGTCATGGCGTGGGGTGAATATTCTCGTGTGTGCTTGTTTGCTTTATCACTAAGTAATTTTTATTTGCTGTTCTAAGTTGTTCTCTATCTTTAGTTATGGATATGGAACGCAAAATACCAAAAAAATTAGATGTACTTGCTACTCATGTAGATGGGGTAACTCCTAAAACCCCCGACTCTCATTATGCGAGAGATATTATGTACTACTTTGATAATCCTGAGAAAACCCCATTCAACTTTATAATGGGAGACACGTTGGATCAACGTGAATACTTTAGGGATTATCGCTCGACACAAAAAAGGAAACTATTATGGGATCAATTTATTATGTTGCGTTGGTATGCGTGGAATCTATGCTTGAGATATGATATTACTTGTTCTCTAGGATGGAGGCTCCACACCTTCCCTTTTCATGAAAATTTAATGATAATGAAACCTTAGCTTCTTATGCTAATGGTATATATGATTACTATGATGTGGAACAAATAGAAGAATTTGTTGCTTTTAAGGCTGCTTATGAAATTGAAGCTTTGTTTGAAAAGTATGAAGCTTTTGATGATGATGGTTATAGGCCTGAAAATCTTGCTATGCTTAGATATTGCTATGAAAATTATGAATACAATTACTATATTAATCCTTTTATGAAGAAAGTCTCCGCTGTCTAAGAAGAGACTAATATTTTGCAGTTAGCTATGGAAGAAGAAATGGATGAAACTGTGAGCTCATTGGATGAAAAAGATGATGAGGAGAGCGAAGAACAAAAGGAGGAAGAGCGGATTAGCTACCCGTGCCCACCTTCTAATGAGAGTAACTCTTCAACTCATACATTGTTTAATTCCCCTTTGTGCTTACTGAAGGATGATTGCTATGATGATTGCTATGATCCCGTTGATTCTCTTGAAATATCCCCTTTTGATGATGCTTGCTATGCTTGTGGCCAAGATGCCAATATGAATTATGCTTACGGAGATGAACTTGCTATAGTTCCTTATGTTAAACATGAAATTGTTGCTATTGCACCCTCGCATGATAGTCCTATTATCTTTTTGAATTCTCCCTACTACACTTTATCGGAGAAGTTTGTGTTTATTAAGGATTATATTGATGGGTTGCCTTTTACCATTGCACATGATGATTTTGATGAATGTAATATGCATGTGCTTGCTGCTCCTACTTGCAATTATTATGAGAGAGGAACTATATCTCCACCTCTCTATGTTTCCAATATGATAAAATTGCAAGAAACTGTTTATACTATGCATTGGCCTTTACTATGTGTGCATGAATTGTTCTTTTATGACATGCCGATGCATAGGAAGAGAGTTAGACTTCTTTATTGCTTGATATATGTTACTTTATGCTCACTACTAAATTACAAATCACTGTTAATTAAAATTGGCTTTGATATACCTTGGGATCCGGGTGGATCATTTACTTGAGCACTATATGCCTAGCTTAATGGCTTTAAAGAAAGCGCTGCCAGGGAGACAACCCGGAAGTTTTAGAGAGTCATTTAAGAGTCATTTATTTCTGTTGAATGCTTTTATATAGTTTAAAAACAAAATAAAAATGAAGAGGGGAACCTAAAAACTTTTCAAAAAGGAAAGTGAAAGTGAGAGAGACAAGCATTGTTGAAGTGGGAGAGCTCCTTGAACTTTGTTCATGCTCATGGAAACTTTGTGAATCTTGATTACAGAAACTTTTCATCAAAAATAATTATCCCCTTATACAATTCCATTGTATTATAAAAATAATGTGCCAAGGTTTGCCTTTAGGTTTGTTTACAATGTTTGTTGGTTTGTACGGTGCAGGACAGAAACTTTGGCTGTAGAATGCGATTTTACATTTTTATCTGGAACGTCAATTGGTTCTGAATCCTTTTGCACTGTCTTGCTGTACAACTTTTTTATTTTTACTAATTTTGGTAGAATTTTTGGGGTACCAGAAGTATGGTGATTGTTCAGATTACTACAGACTGTTCTGTTTTTGACAGATTCTGTTTTTGATGCATAGTTTGCTTGTTTTGATGAATCTATCAATTTATCACTACTAGGGAAAACCTTATACACAGAATCTTAGCAGCAGCACGGCACAAAAAGAAGCACTACTACTAATTAGCAGTAGCGCGGGTTTTTAACCCTCGCTACTACTAAGCTGATAGTAGTAGCGCGAGTTTTTAACCCTCGCTACTAATAAGCGGTCTCTATCGTGCACCCCGACACATGCCATAGTAGTAGAGAGGGGTATAAACCCGCGCTACTACTAAGTTTATAGTAGTAGCATGGTTTTATACCCCTCGCTACTACTAAGTATGAGGTAGGTGAAGTCGCCATATCCTCGGCCGAATCCCCATCTCCTCCCCCAAATCCCTCCTCTCTTCCACCACTCTCTCCTCTCACTTTCCATACGCTCTCACATGGACCTCTTGCCCATGCACCCATCCTCCTCCATGGCGCCGAAAGTGGCCACCGCCTCGTGCCACTGGCGTCTAGGAGCTCGCCGGTCTTCCATCGACGTCTAGGAGGCTGCCGCCCCGCGCCACCACACCGAAGCACCTCACCATCGGTGACTAGCTCCGCTGCTCCCTACATCACATTCCTCTCTCCCTCAGTTTTCCTTTTCTCTCTCTCCCTCTGGTTTGACTCACCCTCCCATGTCCATGCCCATGCAGGTCATCGCCTTGGATGACCCGGAGCTATCTAGCATGGTCGGGAAGAGGAGCCCTAGGCCGCGGCCTGGCTCTGCCATAGAAACGAGCCCTCTCCAACAGCCACTATTGGATCTGGTCTTTCGCTGTCCGTTCATGCCTTCGATGATGCCAATCATCGCTAGATCTTACCACTGCTACCATTGACAACACACACGGGATCGAGATTGTTTTTTGTTTTTGAAAGTAATAGCAGTAGCGCGGGGTAGAAGACCCGCTACAGCTAATTAGCAGTAGCGATGTTTGCAACGCATGCTACAACTAACCATCTATAGCAGTAGCGTGTGTTCACACGCGCTACTGCTACAAGTTAGATGTGGCGCCGTATCAGTAGCGCGGGCACCAGCGCTACTGATACACCCAAAACCCGCGCTGCTGCTAGGCTTTTCCCTAGTAGTGTATATCAGTGGATTAAGCCATGAAAAAGTTATATTACAGTAGACACAATGCAAAAACAAAATATGAATTGGTTTGCAACAGTACTTAGAGTGGTGATTTGCTTTATTATACTAACGGATCTTACCGAGTTTTCTGTTGAAGTTTTGTGTGGATGAAGTGTCTAAGCGAGGAGGTCTCGATATGAGGAAAAGGAAGAGAGGCAAGAGCTCAAGCTTGGGGATGTCCAAGGCACCCCAAGTAAATATTCAAGAAGATTCAAGCGTCTAAGCTTGGGGATGCCCCGGAAGGTATCCCCTCTTTCTTCAACAAGTATCGGTATGTTTTCGTATTCGTTTCGTTTATGCATTATGTGCAAGTCTTGGAGCGTCTTTTGCATTTAGTTTTCATTTTTATTTTATGCACCATGATGGTATGAGATAGTCTTTGGTTTATTTATAGAATGCTCATTGCACTTCACTTAAATCTTTTGAGTATGGCTTTATAGAATGCTTCACGTGCTTCACTTATATCATTTGAAGTTTGGATTGCCTGTTTCTCTTCATATAGACAACCGCCATTTGTAAAATGCTCTTTTGCTCCACTTATAATTGTTAGAGCGTGGGCATATCTTTTGTAGAAAGAATTAAACTCTCTTGCTTCACTTATATCTATTTAGAGAGATGACAGGAATTGGTCATTCACATGGTTAGTCATAAAATCCTACATAAACTTGCAGATCACTGATTATGATATGTTTGATTTCTTGCAATAGTTTTGCGATATAAAGGTGGTGATATTAGCATCATGCTAGTTGAGTAATTGTGAAATTGAGAAATACTTGTGTTGAGGTTTGCAAGTCCCGTAGCATGCACGTATGGTGAACCGTTATATAACGAAGTTGGAGCATGGGGTGCTCTTTGATTGATTTCCTTATGAGTGGCAGTCGGGGACGAGAGATGGAATTTTTCCTACCAATCCATCCCTCTTGGGGCATGCGTAGTAGTACTTTGCTTCGAGGGCTAAGTAGGCTTTTGCAATAAGTATATGAGTTCTTTATGACTAATGTGAGTCCATGGATATACGCACACTCATCCTTCCACTTTGCTAGCCTCTATTGTGCCGTGCAACTTTCACCGGTATCATGAACCCATTATTTACCTTCCTCAAAACAGCCACCATACCTACCTATTATGGCATTTCCATAGCCATTCCGAGATATATTGCCATGCAACTTCCATCATCATCATATACATGACTTTAGCATTCATTGTCATATTGCTTTGCATGATCGTAAGATAGCTAGCATGATGTTTTCATGGCTTGTCCGTTTTTTGATGTCATTGCTATGCTAGATCATTGCACATCTCGGTACACCGCCGGAAGCATTCATATAGAGTCATATATTTTTTCGATATATCGAGTTGTAATATTGAGTTGTAAGTAAATAAAAGTGTGATGATCATCATTATTAGAGCATTGCCCCAGTGAGGAAAGGATGAAGGAGACTATGATTCCCCCACAAGTCGGGATGAGACTCCGGACTTTATGAAAAATAAAAGAGGCCAAAGAAGCCCAAATAAAAAAAGAGGCCAAAGAAGCCCACCAAAAAGAAAGAAAAGAATAAAAAAATGAAAAAAATGAATGAAAAATAAAAAGAAAAAAATGAGAGAAAAAGAGAGAAGGGACAATGTTACTATCCTTTTACCACACTTGTGCTTTAGAGTAGCACCATGTTCTTCATAGAGAGAGCCTCCTATGCTTTCACTTTCATATACTAATGGGAATTTTCATTATAGAACTTGGCTTGTATATTCCGATGATGGGCTTCCTCAAACGCCCGAGGTCTTGATGAGCAAGCAAGTTGGATGCACACCCACTTAGTTTTCAGTTTGAGCTTTCATACACTTATAGCTCTTAGTGCATCCGTTGCATGGCAATCCCTACTCACTCACATTGATATCTATTGATGGGCATCTCCATAGCCCGTTGATACGCCTAGTTGACATGAGACTATCTTCTCCCTTTTTGTCCTCACAACCACCACCATATACCACCATAGTGCTATGTCCATGGCTTGCGCTCATGTATTGCATAAGAGTTGAAAAAGTTGAAGCGCGTTAAAAAGTATGAACCAATTGCTTGGCTCGTCATCGGGGCTGTGTATGATGGGAGTATTTTGTGTGACAAAGATGGAGCATAGCCAGACTATATAATTTTGTAGGGATGAGCTTTCTTTGGCTATGTTATTTCGATAAGACATAATTGCTTGGTTGGTATGCTTGAAGTATTATTGTTTTTATGTCAAATGATAGACTATTGCTTTGAATCACTCATGTCTTAATATTCATGCCATGATTAGACATATGATCAAGATTATGCTAGGTAGCATTCCACATCAAAAATTATCTTTTTATCATCGAATTAAGCTTGGGGATGCTGATACGTCTCCATCGTATCTATAATTTTTGATTGTTCCATGCCAATATTCTTCAACTTTCATATACTTTTGGCAACTTTTTATACTATTTTTGGGACTAACATGTTGATCCAGTGCCCAGTGCCAGTTCCTGTCTGTTGCATGTTTTATGTTTCGTAGAAAACCAATATCAAACAGAATCCAAACGGGATAAAAATGGACGGAGAATTATTTTGGAATATTTGGGATTTTCCGGAGGAAGAATCAACGTGAAACAGTGTCCGAGGTGGCCACGAGACAGGGGGCGCGCCCCTACCCCTGGGCGCACTCTGGGCTCTCGTGGGCCACCCGTAAGGCAGTTGACGCTCTACTTTTAGCACAAGAAAGCTAATTTTACGAGAAAAATCTCGGTTAAAGATTCACCCCAATCGGAGTTACGGATCTCTGGATATTTAAGAAACGGTGAAGGGGTTGAATCTTTGAACACAGAAACAGAGAGATAGATCCTCTCGGAGGGGCTCTCGCCCCTCCCACGCCATGGGAGCCAAGGACTAGAGAGGAAACCCTTCTCCCATCTAGGGATAAGGTCAAGGAAGAAGAAGAAGAAGGGGGGCTCTCTCCCCCTTGCTTCCGGTGGCGCCGCAACGCCGCCGGGGGCCATCATCATCACCGCGATCTTCACCAACACCGCCGTCATCTTCACCAACATCTCCATCACCTTCCCCCATCTATATCCAGCAGTCCACTCTCCCGCATCCCGCTGTACCCTCTACTTGAACATGGTGCTTTATGCTTCATATTATTATCCAATGATGTGTTGCCATCCTATGATGTCTGAGTAGATTTTCGTTGTCCTATTGGTGGTTGATGAATTGCTATGATTGATTTAATTTGCTTGTGGTTATGTTGTTGTCCTATTGTGCCCTCCGTGTCGCGCAAGCATGAGGGATTTCCGCTGTAGAGTGTTGCAATACGTTCATGATTCACTTATAGTGGGTTGCGTGAGTGACTGAAACACAAACCCGAGTAAGGGGATTGTTGTGTATGGGATAAAAGGGGACTTGATGCTTTTATGCTATGGTTCGGTTTTACCTTAATGAATATTTAGTAGTTGCGGATGCTTGCTAGAGTTCCAATCATAAGTGCATATGATCCAAGTAGAGAAAGTATGTTAGCTTATGCCTCTCCCACATAAAACTTGCTATCGGTCTAGTAACATAGTCAAAATCTTAGGGACGCTTTCCTAACTCCTACCACCACTTTTCCACACTCGCTTTATTTACTTTTTTGCATCTTTATCTAAACAGCCCCTAGTTTATATTTACGCGTTCTTTATTATCTTGCAAACCTATCCAACAACACCTACAAAGTACTTCTAGTTTCATACTTGTTCTAGGTAAAGTGAACATCAAGCGTGCGTAGAGTTATATCGGTGGTCGATAGAACTTGAGGAAATATTTATTCTACCTTTAGCTCCTTGTTGAGTTCGACACTCTTACTTATCGAAAACTATTGCGATCCCCTACACTTGTGGGTTATCACCGAGGCTCACCTCGTCTTTGGAGGGAGGCATATAGTTGTCATCCTCCAAGTATCCGTCCGTCGCCTGTTCATCTGGGCTAACCTGCCCATATTCCTGTTTGGCCTGCTTGAAGGTAGGCTGATCGGGATTGTATTCCTCTTCGGCACCATCCGGATTGTTTTCATCTCCTATGCCGGTATTGCTGTGGTGGGGCTTAGAGCGGCGCTGATGACGCCCATGCTTTGATTGCTTCCCTAAGGGGTTATCCTTTATTGCCTCATCGCCATTGTTTTCTTTGGGAGTGTCCACCATATACATATATATATATATATATATATATATATATATATATATATATATCATATGAGGAGGTGGTTGTCTAGCGCCCTATGGGCGGTGGTTCCTGTTCTACTCCTGCATCGTCGTCCATACCGTTGATGTCCTCGGAGTCGAAGTCCGGCACATCGGTCAAATCGTCGACCGTGGCAATGAAGTGGGTGGTGGGTGGGTAACGAATTTCTTCGTCGCCTGCTTCCCACTCGAGCCGGACATAGTTCGGCCAAGAGTCTCCTGACAAAGAGAGAGACCTTAATGAATTCAGCACGTCGCCGAAGGGGGAGTGCTAAAAGATATCCGCAATGGTGAACTCCATTACCGGAGCCCAATCAGACTCGATGGGTCCGGGCGCGCGCGGTTCGGAACCCGCATCCGGACACAAGTCTGGGGGTCTGATGACACATATTTCCTTAACGGCAGAATCTATGTTCGGCTCTACCGCCGAAGAGTATGCGGCCTCCATGGCGGGATCCATCCACCCGTCCTCGGACGACGCGACCTGCCCCGGATTTAGGTCCGGAGCTGCTACAAGTGCGATATCCCAAATTCTGTCCGATAGTAGATTTAAGTCATGCTCGTCGTGACTATTCGGCGCTCCTGGCGTAGGCCCAAATCCGTTGAAGATCAAGTCTCTGCGGATATCGGTCGTGTAATTCAAGTTTCTGAACCTGACCTGATGGCCAGGGGCATAGCTGTCGATCTGCTCCAGATGGCCAAGCGAGTTGGCCCGCAGTGCGAAGCCGCCGAACACGAAGATCTGTCCAGGGAGAAAGATCTCACCCTGGACCGCGTCGTTGTTGATGATTGAAGGAGCCATCGAGCCTTATAGCGACGACACAGAGGAACTCTCAATAAAGCACCAATGTTGGTGTCAAAATCGGCGGATCTCGGGTAGGGGGTCCCGAACTATGCGTCTAAGGCTAATGGTAACATGAGACTGGGGACACGATGTTTACCCAGGTTCGGGCCCTCTCGATGGAGGTAATACCCTACTTCCTGCTTGATTGATCTTGATGATATGAGTATTACAAGAGTTGATCTACCACGAGATCGTAGAGGCTAAACTCTAGGAGCTAGCCTATGATTCTAATTATTGTCTTTATCCTACAGACTAAACCTTCCAGTTTATATTGACACCGGAGGGGGCTAGGGTTACACAGAGTCGGTTACAGAGAAGGAGATCTAACATCCGAATCACCTAGCTTGCCTTCCACGCAAAGGAGAGTCCCATCCATACACGGGACGAAGTCTTCAATCTTGTATCTTCATAGTCCAACAGTCCAGCCAAAGTATATAGTCCGGCTGTCCGGATACCCCCTTATCCAGGACTCCCTCAGGCGCGACTCAGACTGCCCGTGTACTTATTAAGGGGTACAAAGTAGTGCCCCTACTTTAGTACACCGACAATTGCCCAAACTTTTTTCTTCTTCTAAATGTATTGCCATTATTTGTTTCTTACTTTATGCTTTACAATGCACAACCCCATGAATCTTAACATTTTTATAAAACTAATTGATTTTGAATGATATGAACTATAAGAACTAAACAAACATCTACATCATGCATATATGACTCAAAGCATTACATGCTATAGTGTGTATTTATTCATAATTTGGTTTCCAAATCTCATGCGTTCAATGCATGTGTACCTTACTAGTTTTGAGTAGAGTAGCAAATTTCACGCGGCCGCGGGTATATCAAAATGCAGGGACCATGCATCATTGCCTTTTGGTCAAAACTACGTCCACAATTTTTTGTACGTATATCTACACTGGTCCCCGAACCCAAAATTCTGCCTCGTTCCCGTAAAACCAAGCGGCCCATGTCGGTGTCAAAACCTGCGGATCTCGGGTAGGGGGTCCCGAACTGTGCGTCTAAGGCTAATGGTTACAGGAGACTGGGGACACGATGTTTACCCAGGTTCGGGCCCTCTCAATGGAGGTAATACCCAACTTCCTGCTTGATTGATCTTGATGATATGAGTATTACAAGAGTTAATCTACCACGAGATCGAAGAGGCTAAACCCTAGAAGCTAGCCTATGATTATGATTGTTCTTGTCCTACGGACTAAACCCTCCGGTTTATATAGACACCGGAGTGGGCTAGGGTTACACAGAGTCGGTTACACAGAAGGAGAACTATCATCCGAATCGCCAAGCTTGCCTTCCATGCAAAGGAGAGTCTCATCCGGACACGGGATGAAGTCTTCAATCTTGTATCTTCATAGTCCAATAGTCCGGACAAAGTATATAGTTCGGCTGTCCGGATACCCCCTTATCCAGGACTCCCTCAGTAGCCCCTGAACCAGGCTTCAATGACGATGAGTCCGGCGTGTAGATTGTCTTCGGCATTGCAAGGCGGGTTCCATCTCCGAATACTTCAAGGTAAATTTCGAACACTTGAGTCATGTCCGGCTCTGCAAGACAAATTTCAGATACCACCATAGAGAGAACAATAATCCACAAATCTAATCTGTTGACAACTCTTCGTAGTGTGACACCACACCACGGCCCGACCACTATTTGAACCATTTTTTAGAACCAACTACCGCACACATTATGAGGCGGTTTCCTTGGCACGTCTTGTCGAAGCAGAGATCATGTCCCCCTTATCGTGGGATCCTCATCAATACGGGTATGGATAACCCCACCATGCCTGTTGGCATAACTCTGTGTTTTTAGGCAAGTCCCAAATGGTTATGCTGGGGACGCTTGATATTCTCCCCTTTATAGAGGGGTCAAGGCCTATCTATTTCTTACCACGCTTGTGCCTTTCCGCCTCTCGAGTTCCAACACCCGAAGCTCAAGCTTAGGTACTTTGGATCTTCAACCATGTCCGGATCCAACCTTCAAGGCCGATGGATGGCCTCCTCTGTCACAGAGGAGGACATTGTGAAGCTCAGGGAGGCCAGATATTTGACCGCTGATGTCAAGCACAGGCTTCCCTCCCCTGAGCAGGTCATCCCTCTCCCGAACCCAACGAGGGTGTCGTATTTGTTTCTCACTTCCTCCAAGGCTTGGGCTTGACTCTTGATCCCTTCGTGAGAGGGCTCATGTTCTATTACGGGCTAGATTTTCATGATCTAGCTCCGGACTCCATCCTTCACATCTCATCGTTTATCGTTGTGTGTGAAGCCTTCCTCCACATCACCCCACACTTCGGCCTATGGCTCAAGACCTTCAATGTGAAGCCGAAGGTGATTGAGGGGCGACAGGCGGAGTGCGGAGGCGCCACAATAAGCAGAAACACCGATGTTCTATGGCTAGAAGGTTCCTTCCCGGAGGTGTCCGATCTGTGGCAACGGAGGTGGTTCTACGTCATAGCTCCTCAAGGAACAACGTGGGCGGCTGCCCCTGCCTTCCGCTTTGGTCCTCTGCCTCAACTGGCATCATGGACCAATGTGGGACTGGACTGGGGGCCTGCTAATGATGTACCAACATTGCAGAGCCGTAGTCGGGAGCTTCTTGAGAGGGATATCGATCTTGTCAGAATCATTCAGGTAATGCTAGTTCGGCGGATCCTGCCGTGCAAACGTCAGCCTCTCTGGATGTGGGAGTTCAATCCGGAAGGTCCGTGAACCATTCAGCACTTCTTTGGCATGACGTTCGAAGGGATGTATAAGTTATTCTTCGGACCACAAGTAAGGTGTCTGGACACCACCGAGGATGCAGGCCTGAGCTGCCACCGCCCAGATACACAAGTAAGTAACCCTGTAACGAACACTTTGCTTATGCTTTATACAACATTATTCTGAAAACTTGTCTGCAGCCAGGATTGGCTCAACAAGGCGGAGAGGATCAGGTGTCCGGCCCCACTTCCCGAAGGCTCGCCTAGTCCTGCAATAGCCAGGATGCTTAGACATGCACTAAGCCAAGTGCCCTCGGGGAAAGGGGAAGAGAAGAATATAGAAGCCGAACTCCACACATTGTGCATCCAAACCGGGGGAATTACTGTCTCCATGAAGGAGGACAATCGGGGAGGTTTTTCCAAGGTTTCTCCTCCCGTGGGAAGAAAAGGGCTGCCTCCGAAGACTTGGAGGTGGAGGTGCCTAAGCAAGGGAAGAAAACTTCACCAGGGGACCCTGCCCTGAAGGGCGTCCTTACTGCACCATGCCCGCAGACGGGCCAACCCTCCGCCGAGCTGTAAGTCAATAAACAAGAAGCTACTGCTTTTTCCTCTTGAGAACAATAACCAGGATCTATTTTTTTGCAGTCCGGCTAGTAGCTCGTCTCAACAGGGTTCGTCTTCGAGGGATCTTCTTTCGGGGATGATGGAGAGTGAAACCTCACCTGCCTCTCCACCCCATGTGGCAGGCGACCCTAAGGTTTCTTCACGGAGGAGTCCAGATCCGCTGAGGCCAAAAGCTAACACTTCGGCCGCACCGAGCCCGGCGCGTTCGACTCCCATGGAGGGCAATGAGAAGGGTCTGGAATAGCCGGTGCCCGGCCGAACATACTGACGGGCCTCCTAGAGCAAGCTTCTCTCTCGGAGGATCACCATACGCTAATGGGTATGGTGTTGGAGAAGATTTCATCTGCCACAGGCGGGTTAAATGAAGCTTTTGGAAGCTTGCTCAAAGGCTTTGAGGTACGTGATAAATACGTAATTTTTGGTTGTACCGCACCCGCTAGGTGTGCTCTATATTGATAGTAGCCCTCGAGACTCTGGTTGCCAGCCCTAGGCGGCAAACAGAGGATCACACTCTCATGTAATAATCGTACTGCATTCATGCGCATGTGGCTAAGTGTTCGGCTATAGACCAGACCTCTGAAGTCGCCGAACTGAGTCGGCAGGTTGATGTGGTGGATGCCGACGTCACGCTTGTGAACAAGCGGCTTGACGAGTCACAGAGTATGTGCTTGTTTTTTCCTTATTTACTTAGGAAATTTTAAAAGGATTGTAATATTAATATGATAAGATGTGGCTGTAGACGGAGCTGCTGCCATTGAGGCCCTGAGGGCGGAACTTGTCCTAGCCAAGGAACAAGCCCGAGCTAGCAATGCGTCTACCCTAAAGGCAGCTAAATACTTGAGTGACGAACATGATGCTCGTCACCGAAGCGAAGAAAAGATAGCCGAGATGGCTGTGGAGCTGAGGGACACCGCTGGCCGGTATAAGCTTCTCGAGAAGGAGAATCAGGCAAAGGCGACTGTTCTGAAGAAGGCCCTGGATGCGACCAAGGAAACGCGCTCAGAGATTAGAGCTGCGCGGGAGGAGCTTCCACAGGCCGGATAAATCGCGGCTGGAAGCCCCTATTTGTTGTGAATGAAGTTTGGAGACCCCAAGTATGCTCCTCTGGATCAGCTTATGAGCGCTGCGGACGCGTATGTGGATTTGGCGAAAAGCGTGGCTTATGCGACCAAGTTCTACAAGGATAAAAAAGATAATGACATAGAGAGCATGTTTTGGTTGCAATTTAATGCTCCGATGCGCCCGCTGCCATTGAGTGAGAGCATGGCTGCCATGGACGAGCTCCACAGGTTGTCCGGTCTTGCCATGAGGTCGGTAGTAGACCATCTATGGCCAAGGGGACTGTCGGTGTCAAAACCGGCGGATCTCGGGTAGGGGGTCCCGAAATGTGCGTCTAAGGCTAATGGTAACAGGAGACAGGGGACACGATGTTTACCCAGGTTCGGGCCCTCTCGATGGAGGTAATACCCTACTTCCTGCTTGATTGATCTTGATGATATGAATATTACAAGAGTTGATCTACCACGAGATCGTAGAGCCTAAACCCTAGAAGCTAGCCTATGATTATGATTGTTCTTGTCCTATGCACTAAACCCTCCGGTTTATATAGACACCGGAGGGGGCTATAGGGTTACACAGAGTCAGTTACAGAGAAGGAGATCTATCATCCGAATCACCAAGCTTGCCTTCCATGAAAAGGAGAGTCCCATCCTGACACGGGACGAAGTCTTCAATCTTGTATCTTCATAGTCCAACAGTCTGGCCAAAGTATATAGTCCGGCTGTCCGGATACCCCCTTATCCAGGACTCCCTTAATAGCCCTTGAACCAGGCTTCAATGACGATGAGTCCGGCGTGCAGATTGTCTTCAGCATTGCAAGGCGGGTTCCATCTCCAATACTCCAAAGTAATCTTCGAACACTTGAGTCGTGTCCGGCTCTGCAAGACAAATTTCACATACCACCGTAGAGAGAGCAATAATCCACAAATCTAATCTGCTGACCACTCTTCGTAGCGTGACATCACGCCATGGCCCGATCTTTATTCGAAACGTTTTTCACAACCAGCTACCGCACATATTGCGAGGTGGTTTCTTTGGCACGTCTTGTCAAAGCAGAGATCATGTCCCCTCATCGCGGGATCCTCATTAATATTGGCATGGGTAACCCAACCGTGCCATCAATCGTGGCGCTTGGAAAATGAGTAATTTTAACAGGCAAGTGGCGAGGCGCACAATTTTTTTCACCGCCTTTATAAAGGGATAAGGATCTCCCGCTTCACCCACGCCTTCTTCCTCCTTTGCTCATCCGTTCTTGCACTCTCGAGCCCCAGTGCCCAAGTTCTCACCTTCTCCATAGGACCATCCGTAGCATGTCTGGAGCGGGAGGCAAGTGGATGGCCTCCTCCGTCACAAAGGAGAACATTACCAAGCTTCGGGCGGCCGGATACCTGGCCGAAAACATCACGCACAGGCTCCCAGCGGAGGGATAGATCACCCCCACCCCAAAGTCTCGGGAGAGACTAGTATTCCTCCCTCATTTCGTCCGCGAACTAGGATTTCCACTCCACCCGTTCGTCCGCGGGCTCATGTATTACTATGGGCTAGATTTACATGATCTAGCCCCAAATTTCGTCCTCAACATCTCGACGTTCATCGTCGTGTGCGAGACCTTCCTCCGCATCAAGCCCCACTTCGGCCTGTGGCTGAAGACCTTCTGCGTGAAGCCGAAGGTCGTGAGCGGCCAGCAGGTGGAGTGCGGAGGCGCCATGGTGGGCAAAATGCCCAACGTTACATGGCTTGACGGCTCCTTTGTGGAGACCGTGAAAGGGTGGCAATGAGGGTGGTTCTACATCACCGAGCCGCGCGACGCCAACTGGGTGGCGGACCCCAAGTTCTGATCCAGAATCCCCATGCGGCTCACCTCTTGGGAAAAGAAGGGCCTGGCCTGGGGCGAACCCGTGGAGCTGACCGGACTCGAGACCTGCATTAAAAGTATGAGGGACAAGAAGATCAAGCTTGTCAACATGGTCAAGGTCATGCTCGTCCGGCGGATTCTCCCGTGTCAAAGACAGGCGTTCAATATGTGGGATTTCGATCCGGCCGAACACCAGATGTTGCATGAGCTCTTCGACACGACGCATAAGGACATCTGGAAGGTGCTGTTCAAGACCGGCGAAGTTCCTCCTCCTATTTCCAAGGACCGCTGGCTTAGCGCAAAGTGCCCCGCCAATCCGGTAAGTCCTCTGATTATCACAAGTTGTACCTTTCCCAGCATATTCGTGGGAGGATTTTAAGTCACTATACTGACAAAATAGGATTACATGGAGATGGTGGAACGGATCGACTGTCCAGTTCGGCTACCTGAAGATCCAGCAACCTCACTCCTGACGGAGATGCTGGTTCCGGCGCCTTACAAGGTGCCGGAGAAAAAGGCCGAAAAGAAGGCCACGGGGACCAGGAAGGGTCTCCGGCGCGAGGTTGCACTAGACGCCTCGCCAGAAGATGACGAGGCGCACTCCTCCCACAAAGGGGAGGAGAGAAAGAGGAAGGTTGCCCCCACTGAGGGGACCGAAGGGTCCAAGAAGGCGGCTGCGGGGACCAGAAAAGGTCTCCGGCGCAGGGCCGTGATTGACTCATCATCCGAGGATGACGAGGCAGATTCCTCCCACGGAGACGGGGGGAAACATGAAGAAATGCCCCCTCCCCGCACTGGGGAGGAGAAGAAAAGGAAGGCCACCCCACAGGGGGAGGCTAGGACGCCGAAGAAGGGAATGGCGTCCCTTCCGGATCACTCCACCACTATCGCCTATAGTGAGGAGGAGTGGCTGCCCAGGGGCAAGCCCCGGGCGAAGTCGTAAGTATCCGCACTCCGTAATACTTTTCGTGCGACTTTAACGTCATAGTTTGTAATAATGCTGAACACGTATGTGTAGTCCGACTGGGTCCAATCTCGGGGTATCCTCTTCGGAAGGGTCTCTGAGTGAGTCGGAGATGAATTCACTCCCGACGGCCACCTCCCCAGGACCTGCGGATGACACCGAGGTGTTGTCCCGAAGGATACTAGAGCAGGGGGCGACGATTCTGGAGATGCCCCAATTCAAAATCCAAGATGCCGGGCACATGGGGGGTAAGACCCCAATGGATTATGCTGACGAGAGCCACAACAAGTCTGGCTCCCAGCCGATTACTGCATCGGAGCCTCCAAAGGCTTCAGGTTCCTGTAGACAAACCCTCGCAAAGGAGGGCGAGCCGGCCGTGCCGATGACCTCTGCCCAGCCGAAGGCAACGGATAATTTGTTAGAAGTTCTTCAAGGCGCTTCCATTGACGACGAGCACCGTACTCTTATGAGTACAGTAATTGAGAAGGTTCGGTTCACCAAGAGCGGATTGACCGAAGCCGGAGCCAGCCTACTAACAAGCTTTGAGGTAAGTAATGAAAAAGTGTGAGAAAATATCACCCAATAGACAGTATCCCCTGATACTCTGTTTGGTGTTCGGAAAGAAAAACCAAACGGAGGGTCAACTAAAAACCGCAGGAGTCTGACAGTACTTGTCTATGTTAATAAGTAGGCATTGCTGCTGACTGCCGCTGCACGCATAGCTGAGGTCGCCTTACTCAGGCGGGACCTGGGGTAGGCTGAAGAAGAGCTCGGCCTCGTGAAGAGGCAGCTGGAGGAGAACAAAGGTAAGTGGTACCCCATCCGTGTGTCAAATAGAGGAGAAAAATTGGTGATGCTAACAAAAAGCATCATGATTTTTAATAGGGGCCACGACCAAAGTGGCGGTCCTGGAGAAAGTGTTGTCCGAGGCTGAAGCCAAGGCGGCTACGGAGCGCACCAAGCGTGAAAAGAAAGATTCTCGGGTGGGAGAGGTATAGCTCGAGGAGTTCGGCAAGAAGTTCGAGTCCTTGGAGCATGACTTCAAGACGCAAGCGTCCGACCTTGCCAAATCCCTCGAGAGCGCGAAAGGTGCCTAGGCCGAAGACCAAAAGGCCCTCCAAGAAATCCAGGCGGCCAAGAAGATAGCGGAGGGTAAGGCATTCATTATGCAGAGCAAGCATCTGGAGGAGACATTTCTTTTACTTAACCGAATTCGGAGCTCTCCAGGGGCATTCGCAGATCTGCCACGCAGCATATCGGATGCCACGGAGTTCTACCGTGCCGAAGAAGGGAGCTCAACGGAGAAGCTGTTCTGGTCCCTGTATGCCGGAGCCGAACACCCGATGCCCTTGAGTGAACAACTAAAGTAGTTGGTCGAACTCCACAGGGCCGCCGAACTGGCCATGAAGGACCTCATAGTCCGGATGTGGCCTGGCGAGCCCTTGCCCGATAGCTATTTTGGCCTTATAAAGCTCATGGTGCATGCCTGTCCACGACTTGAAGTTATTAAGCAGTACATCTGTATTGAGGGTGCCCGTCGGGCCTTTGCCCGTGCGAAGATGCATTGGGCCAAACTGGATGCTGAGAAGCTCATGAAGGATGGACCCCCGGAGGGTAAGGAGCATCGCTGCCCCGAAAAATATTATGTTGGCGTTAGGAAAGGCGCTCGCCTTGTGGCCGATGAATGTGCCAAGAACATAATCTTTGAGTGAATGTACTCATGTCGTCTTTGTAATATGAAAACGAGTTTGTTTGCGCTATATAACGCTTTGTTGATTTAAAATATTACCTTTTGTGCGGCCGTTTATAAAATTCTGAAAGTAGGCCAGTCGTCGGCTTCCGCCCCCATGTAACTAGTACTGGGGTGTTCGTGGAAAACCCAAACACTCTTTATCCAAATTTTTGGTCCTTTAAGGAGGTGTTTAGCACAGCGAACAAGGCAATCGGACTATGCGGCTTTATAACTCTCACTTGGCCATAGAAGTCTATAATTTTAAATTTCGGCGAAGCCCCTAGTATTCGAAAGGCCGAACTGGGGCGCTATACACGCCTAAATCGGACAAGGCCGATTCTTCGCCTTAAGCAGAAAAAATCTTTAAGGATTTAGTACCTCTCGAACAGCGACCAGCTCTCGCCGCATCATGACGGTCAGTTTTCGGCTTTCTCTACTGAGGTGCTCGTCCGGAAGAACCGGGACACAATCGCAGTAGTTCTCCCTGCGCTACCTTAGCCGATATAACGGAACGTAAGGTACCAAAACAAGGGAGCCGGGCTAACCCAACTATTGACCCAAGACATGATTCAGAGATGATGCATATAATGCTATAAGTTCGGGGTGCCGCACTATCGAAAGTGTTCGGACTTTTCTTGCCATGTTATGGGGCTCAATAAAAAGCCCCTGGCAAACAGATCGTACCAAAGTGTACAGATGCAATATTAAATAAATATTCAAGGGAAAATATGAAGATAGTAGTAAGAAGCTGACGTTGTATACTATTTCCCGTTGTTATTTGGATAATACGTCAAGGCGTATGTGTACAATTAATGCGTTAAGCAAAAACAAATAGGACTATTTGACATGTCCTATCCAAGGGCAGGCTCCATTCGGGTATGTAAAACAGGTATAACGATTAGTAACAGAGACCACCTGGGTATTCCCTTGTGTGCAAAGCCTCTTGCCTCCTTGGTGTTCCCTCCTGTGATGAGTCCGATGGTCCGGTTCTCTGAAGGGGCTGCCCGAAAGTAGGGTCCTGAAAGAAAGAAAGAAAAGGGTATGCGGGCCTCGTGGCGGCTGAACCGCACTGTAGGCCGCATTGTCGTCTCGCCTCCACCTATGCCCATGGTATTTTGAGTGCGTAGTTGTGTACGCGTGGCACAAATGCCGCCTGAATGGGGCTGGGGCGGAGGCCGGATTGCTAATCGAGCTCTTGGCGTGCCTGACGATCCTGTTGCAGGGTGCTCCGGACTCGCTTGACGGTGTTCGGGGTTGTCATTGCCGAATTGGCTGTCTGTCGAAGAAGGCTGCTTTGTACTTCTGCCGCGAGGGCCGCAGTGTGCTCTTCCGTACGGAGGGAGCGGTCTGTGTTTCCATTGACTGTTATAACCCCGCGAGGTCCTGGCATCTTGAGCTTAAGGTATGCATAGTGAGGTACCGCATTGAATCGAGCAAACGCGGTTCGTCCAAGTAGTGCATGATAGCCACTACGGAAAGGGACGATATCGAAGATTAACTCCTCGCTTCGGAAGTTATCCGGAGATCCGAAGACCACTTCCAGTGTTATTGAGCCCGTACAGCGGGCCTCTACCCCTGGAATTACACCTTTAAAGGTGGTTTTGGTGGGTTTGATCCGTGAGGGATCGATGCCCATTTTGCACACTGTGTCCTGATAAAGCAGGTTCATGCTGCTGCCACCGTCCATAAGGCCTTGCGTGAGGTGGAATCCGACGATGATTGGGTTAAGGACCAATGCGGCTGAGCTACAGTGACGGATGCTGGTAGGATGGTCCCTACGATCGAAGGTGATCGGACAGGATGACCATGGGTTGAACTTTGGGGCGACTGGCTCCATCGCATAGACGTCCCTCAGTGCACGCTTTCGTTCCCGTTTGGGAATGTGGGTGGCATAGATCATGTTTACCGTTTTCACCTGGGGGGGAATTTCTTCTGTCCCCCAGTGTTCGGACGCCGGGGCTCCTCGTCATCATCGCTGTGCAGCCCCTTGTCCTTGTTTTCGGCATTCAACTTGCCGGCCTGTTTGAACACCTAGCAATCTCTGTTAGTGTGATTGGCTGGTTTGTCGGAGGTGCCGTGAATCTGGCACGAGCGGTCGAGTATGCGGACCAGACTAGACGTTCCCGGATTGTTTCTTTTGAACGGCTTTTTCCGCTGACCGGATTTTTAGTTTCTGAATCCGGCATTGACTGTCGTATATTCGGCGTTGTCGCCATTATTCCGACGCTTATGTCTATTGCATCGTGGCTTTCCATTACTGTCGCGGACATCTGAAGTGCCGGAGTTTCTTGGCGTGGTGCTACTGCGAGCCAGCCAGCTGTCCTCGCCCGCGCAAAAGCGGGTCATGAGTGTCGTGAGGGCTGCCATGGACTTCGGTTTTTCTTGGCCGAGGTGTCGGGCGAGCCACTTGTCGCGGATATTATGCTTAAAGGCCGCCAGGGCCTCGGCGTCCGGACAGTCAACAATTTGGTTCTTTTCAGTTAGGAACCGAGTCCAGAATTTGCGGGCTGACTCTTCGGGCTGTTGGGTAATGTGACTTAAGTCATCAGCATCCGGTGGTCGCACGTAAGTGCCTTGGAAGTTGTCGAGGAATGCGTCCTCAAGATTTTCCCAACTGCCGATGGAGTTCGCCGGCAGGCTATTTAGCGAATGGCTGGCTGGTCCTTTGAGTTTAAGGGGAAGATACTTGATGGCGTGTAGGTCATCACCGCGGGCCATGTGAATGTGGAGGAGAAAGTCTTCGATCCACACCGCGGGGTCTGTTGTGCCATCGTATGACTCGATGTTTACGGGCTTAAACCCTTCTGGGAATTCGTGATCCATTACTTCATCAGTGAAGCAAAGGGGGTGTGCGGCGCCTCTGTGCCGGGCTATGTCGCGACGCAGTCCGACTAAGTCTGGTCGGTTATGTTCGGCCTAGCCGGACTTATTATTAGTGTATCCGGCATGACGATCATCGTCATGTGCTGTGGCGCGCCCCCACGATCCGTAGATCGATCTTGGTTGTCCTGCGTTGTTTTCCAATATGTCTCGCAGGTCCTGCGTATTGCCCCGGGCCATAGTGAACTGGCGTGGGGGTGCGCGATGGTGTTCGGTCTGATATGCCGTTTTATCCCGGCCACGAGATGGCCGGTCAGCCTCGTCTTGTGCTGGTAGTGTAGGCTCTACGGCCTCCTCCTCTAGTTGAGGTAGCAACTTGTGCTTTGGGTAACCTTTGGTGGGGGGCTCGAGTCCGTATTCCTCGGCCGCCAGGACCTCGGTCCATCTGTCTGCGAGCAGATCTTGATTAGCTTGGAGCTGCTGCTGCTTCTTTTTCAGGCTTCTTGCAGTGGCTATAAGCCGGCGCTTAAAGTGCTCCTGCTCTATGGGATCCTCCGGTACGCCGAATTCATCATCGCCGAGGCTCACCTCATCTTCGGAAGGAGGCATATAGTTGTCGTCCTCCAAGTATCTGTCCGTCGCCTGTTCATCTAGGCTGACCTGCCTGTGTTCCTGTTCGGCTTGCTCGAAGGTAGGCTGATCAGGATTGTATTCCTCTTCGGCACCTTCTGGATTGTTTTCTTCTCCTATGCCGGTATTGCTGTGGCGGGGCTTAGAGCGGCGCCGATGACGCCCATGCTTTGATTTCTTCCCTAAGGGGTTATGTTCTGTTGCCTCATCGCCATTGTTTTCTTTGGGGGTGTCCACCATATATATATCATATGAGGAGGTGGCTGTCCAGCGCCCTGTGGGCGGTGGTTCCTGTTCTTCTCCTGCATCATCGTCTATACCGTCGATGTCTTCGGAGTCGAAGTCAAGCACGTCGGTCAAATCATCGACAGTGGCTATTAAGTGGGTGGTGGGTGGGTAACGAATTTCTTCGTCGCCTGCTTCCCACTCGAGCCGGACATAGTTCGGCCAGGAATCTCCTGACAGAGAGAGAGACCTTAATGAATTTAGCACATCGCCAAAGGGGGAGTGCTGAAAGATATCCGCGGCGGTGAACTCCATTACTGGAGCCCAATCGGACTCGATGGGCCCGGGTGCGCGCGGTTCGGAACCCACGTCCGGACACAAGTCCGGGGGTCCGGTGACGCTGATTCCCTTAACGGTGAAATCTGTGTTCGGCTCTATCGCCGAAGAGTATGCGGCCTCCATGGCGGGGTCCATCCACCCATCCTTGGACGACGCGATCTGCCCCGGATTTAGGTCCGGAGCAGCTGCAGGGGCGATATCCCGAATACTGTCCGACAACAGATTTAAGTCGTGCTCGTCGTGACTATTCGACGCTCCTGATGCAGGCCCGAATCCGTCGAAGATCAAGTCTCCGCGGATATCGGCCGTGTAGTTCAAGTTTCCGAACCTGACCTGATGGCCAGGGGCGTAGCTGTCGATCTGCTCCAGATGGCCAAGCGAATTGGCCCGCAGTGCGAAGCCGCCGAACACGAAGATCTGTCCGGGGAGAAAAGTCTCACCCTGGACTGCGTTGTTGAAGGTTGAGGGAGCCATCGAGCCTTATAGCGACGACACAGAGGAACTCTCAATGAAAGCACCAATGTCGGTGTCAAAACCGGCGGATCTCGGGTAGGGGGTCCCGAACTGTGCGTCTAAGGCTAATGGTAACAGGAGACTGGGGACACGATGTTTACCCAGGTTCGGGCCCTCTCGATGGAGGTAATACCCTACTTCCTGCTTGATTGATCTTGAAGATATGAGTATTACAAGAGTTGATCTACCACGAGATCGTAGAGGCTAAACCCTAGAAGCTAGCATATGATTATGATTGTTGTTGTCCTACGGACTAAACCCTCTAGTTTATATAGATACCAGAGGGGGCTAGGGTTACACAGAGTCGGTTACAGAGAAGGAGATCTATCATCCGAATCGCCAAGCTTGCCTTCCAGGCAAAGGAGAGTCCCATCCGGACACGGGACAAAGTCTTCAATCTTGTATCTTCATAGTCCAACAGTCTGACCAAAGTATAAGTCCGGTTGTCCGGATACCCCCTTATCCAGGACTCCCTCAGGGACCAAGACTGGGCAGTTATTTTGGTTAGTGCAACAATTCCTTGGCATTGTATCGAGAATAGATGCCATGAGGAGGTCAGCTTGCATAGAGGGTGCGCGGATGGCTCTTGACCATGTCAAGACGTATTGGGCGGATATGGAGGCCACCAGCAGGAAGCCAGGACCCAACCGAGCACTATTTTGAGCAGGTCATAGAAGGTGCTCGTATAATAGAGGCTCAGTGCTCGAAGAATGTCATGTTCGAGTGACAAGTCGATTAATTGTAAACAATTATGTGTTAATTATAGAGGCTGTTTTTATACTTTTGCCTGGAAGTGCTATAATGCCTCCTATGCGGCCATTTATGTATGCATATAACTTGAAAGTTAGCAGTCGTTGGCTTTAGGCCCCATGCATATAATGCGGGGGTGTTCGAAAAAATATGCGTAATCAGACTTGATCCAACGTCTTGGTCCATTAAGGAGGTGATCGCACGTCGAACCAGGCAACCGGACTATATAGCTGTAACACTTTCACTTAGCCATAGGAGTTTAAAGGTGGGGCTACTATGTAGCCCCTGGTACTTCTGTGTGCATCCGGATGTGGTGCACGTACGTACGTGACCGGGAAACCGGTCCTTCGTTGATGTGGAGGAATCCTATAGATTTCGATGAGTCCTCGAGTGGTTGACCAGTCTCTCGCTGTATCATGACAATCACTTTTCGGCTTTCTCTACTGAGGTGCTCGTCTGGAATAACTAGGGCACAATCGCAGTAGTTCTCCTTTGGCCGCCTTAGCCGATAGAACGGAACGTAAGGCAGCAAACCCAGGAACCAGGAAAACCCAACATTTGACCAAAGACATGATTCGGAGCTGATGCATATAAGGCCAAACTCGCAACGCAGAACACTCCCGAAGGTATTCGGACTTTGTAACATATACTGGGCTGAGCAACATCCTTGACCCTGTATTTCCAGGTACATGCTTTGATCTGTCGTGGCGAAATGCCTATAATGCCAGTATCCCCTGTGGGTGTATTGAATACCCATGGGATGTCAAGCAACAAAAGACAGTAAAGATGGTTTACACAGGGGCTTAATCTAAAGAGAAACCTTTGAGCGGGGCCCTGCTGCACGTCTGTGCCTTTGCTTCCATTGTGCCGTATCCTGGAAGGGTGTCGCACAAATAGTGTTTGTAAAAACGAAAACTCATGTAAAAGAGTAAGCGTGCAGAAAGTTGGTTATTCTCAATAGATGTTAAAAATATGAGATATTGGCCTATTTATAAGGCAAGCCGAATTGTGGGCTTTATTACATGTTTACAGCCCTTGGTACCATTTATGGGGATATATGTTTAGCACCCAGCTCAGGTTTATCCAGGATGTTGTTGACGGTGGTGCACTAGACTCGTCTAACCGTGTCCGTGGTCTTAACGACCGATCATGCGTTCTGGTGGGAGAGGCCGCTTAGTGTCCGACTACAAGAGCTGCCGCATACTGCTCTGTGTTTCCGCTAATAGTTATGATGCCACGTGGACCGGGCATTTTAAGTTTAAGGCAGGTGTAGTTCGGTACTGCGTTAAAGCAAGTGAAGGCCGTTCTTTCGAGTAATGCATGATAACCGCTGCTGAAGGGAGCGATGTCGAAGAGTAGTTCCTCGCTTCTGAAGTTGTCGGGAGAACCGAATATCACCTCTAATACGAGGGAGCCCCAGCAGCGGGCCTCAATGCCTGGTATCACTCCGTTAAAGGTGGTGTTACTTTGGCTTATTCTGGATGGGTCTATCCCCATCTTGCGGATGGTTTCCTGATATATCAGATTAAGACTGCTGCCGATGTCCATTAGGACTCAAGTGAGATGGTATCCATCAATTATTGGGTCGAGCACCAAGGCAGCCGTTCCTCCGTGCCGAAAACTGGCCGGGTGGTCCCTGTGATCAAAAGTGATCGGGAAGGCCGCCCAGGGTTTGAATTTGGGGGCAACGAACTCTATGTGAGTTGTGTGGACCATGTTTACTATTTTGACTTTTGGTGGGAATTTTTTCTGTCCCCCAGTGTTCGGCTAGCGAGGCTCATCCTCGTCTTCGCTTGGCATTTCCCTTCCCTTGTGTTTGGCGTTTAACTTGCCGGCCTGCTTGAAAAGCCAACATTCTCTGTGAGTATGATTTGTAGGTTTCTCGGGGGTGCCATGGATTTGGCACAATCTGTCCAGGACTTTATTCAGCCCGGACGGTCCCTCTTTGCTGCCTTTAAATGGCTTTTTTCTTTGACCGGGTCACGAGCCCCTGAATCTGGCGTTGACCGCCGTGTTGTCCGGACTATCTTCATTGTTCTGACGCTTGTTCTTGTTGCGCCATGGCTTCCCGTTGCCATCTCGAATTTCGGATGTGCCTGGGTCACTGGTGCCTCTACGGGCCAAGTAGCTGTTTTTGCCCGCACAAAAGCGGGTCATAAGGCTTGTTAAGGCCGCCATCGTCCTTGGCTTTTCTTGGCCAAGGTGTCTGGCCAGCCACTCATCCTGGATACTATGCTTGAAGGCCGCTAAGGCTTCGGCATCCGAACAGTCAACAATTTGATTCTTCTTAGTGAGAAATCTGTTCCAAAGCTTACGGGCTGACTCTCCGTGTTGTTGTATTATGTGACTTAAATCATCTGCATCCGAAGGTCGGACATAGGTCCCTTGAAAATTGGCCCTGAAAGCATCCTCAAGTTCCTCCTAACTTCCAATTGAGTTTTCGGGGAGGCTTTTTGTTGGGGATATAACTACTGAGTATAAACCGCCCCAGGAGGGGGCCGGTTCACACTCAACCGTATTGAAGCCCACGAAGACCCAGAAGGTGTCGCTTTACTATGAAGTTTAGAGGCCCAGAGCCCAAAGGTGGATTAGGGCCCATAGTGGTAAACCGCCATAGTCATATAGCTTGTATTGTAAGATAAGGAAAGGAGAGACCGAGCCGAACACTTGTATGAGTCGGCCTCGGGACTCTGTAAACCGGCTGGGCGTCAACCCGTGTATAAAAGGGGACGACCCGGCGGCGGTTCAGGGACAAGAAACAACAACTCGAGAGCCAGGCATAGCGTGTTTGCTCCCTGGTTATCGAGATCCCAATAATCCCATCACAACTAGACGTAGGCTTTTACCTTCCTCGAAGGGGCCGAACTAGTATAAAACTCCCGTGTCCCTTGTCCGGTTTAACCCCTTCAAGCTAACCCGTTGCGATGGCTCCACGACTAAGTCCTTTCACAAGGACATCTGACGTGATAATTCCACGACAGTTGGCGCCCACCGTGGGGCTATCGCACGATGGTGTCGAGTTCTTGAAGGGCTGCTCTGAAGGACTTAAGGGGTACGTGATCGGCCGGATGACCAAAAGTCGTCGCGACAAGCTCTACATCGACGACAAAGGATGGGGCCCCGAAGCCGGCTCAATCGAGTACGGGTACCGGGTTCCCTTCGGCGGAATTCATGTCTTCATTGGCAAGATCGGCGAACCGGGCCCTGAGCCGGACACCTGCACCGACCTCGTCGAGACGGCTCAGCGTGCGAGTCCAGCCCGGGTTACGCCCGCCGTGAAGCGTGCGTTCGTAGGATGTGTCCATGGGATCGGATCTGAACCGGTGTCTGAGGACGAGACGGCGGTATACTCCGATGGCGAATCATCCACTGGTGAAACTGAGTCCTTGTACCAGATTCATGACGGCATGCCCGAGGGGTATTCCGATGGCAACAGTATTCCGGATCTCCTTGAAGCACCAAGCCGGGTTGCTATTTACATGGCCGGCACACAGCCCGTTTTGCAGTCTTCATCTACCGCGGCAATAGATACCAGATCAGCGGCCGGGGCAGGTACTTCGGCGCGCCGGCCGGCGCAGGTTCTCGCCGGTTTAATGGATGCTTGGGAGGCCTTGTTAACTGCGACAGTTACCCCGGAAACACGAAATCAGCACGATGCAGAGGTTGCAAGACTGAAAGAGCAAATTGCGCAGGCTAAGGAGGACTTGGTGGCTGAGGACAATAGGATGGCCGAGGAACAGGCCGCTTTGAATGCTCAATCACAGCAGATACAAGCACAGAATTACCGACTCATGTTAGATCGGACTGCGTCAGAGGATGTGATGCGAAGGAAATATCGGTCACGATTGCCGCCGGTTTACGAAGGGGTAAATCTCTTTCAGACACCAGGCGTTGGGCCGAGCAATCCGGCGGCCGCAAACCAAGCCGAGGCGCCTAGGATCGCCCCGGATCAGCCACAAGCAATGGAGTTGCCCCGACGGACGGTTAATCCGCCACAGTATATGCCTACGCCGCCGGGTCACTTTTCAAGCCCCCTGGATAACATGATTGCTGCGGCCTCACGCCTGGCCGCCATCCCGATGGAAGGAGATTCAATAGAGGCAGTTGAGACAAGGCGAGCACGAGACCTCCATCAAACCGCCGTAATGCAGCAGCATGCTTATTCATACAGCCGGGATAGAATTCATTCAACTCCTCGTCCGAGCCCAAGCTATAGCAGGCGGATGGACGAACCGGAAGTATCTAGCAGCGCGCGGCGTCGCAATGCTCAGGAAGTAGTGGATCATGGCAGGGCACGAAGGGATGGTGTTTTGGGTCGTCATCAACCCGCCCCGGTTCAGCCAGCAGTATCGGTTGACAGAGGCACCGGGCTTGCTTTCAGTTCCTGGGGAGTGCCGTGCCTCATTCCGGCCCTCCGTAACGTGCGTCTGCCCAAGGATTTCAAGGGTCCGCGCAAGGTGCCTAATTACACGGCGGATCAGCCGCCTGAGGCGTGGGTCGAGACTTACGAGATGGCAATGGAGATGCTGGATGTAGATGAGGCAGCTTGTGCAAAATACTTCACGATGATGTTGGAAGGAACCGCCCGTACCTGGTTGAAGAATCTGCCGGCTAACTCCATCGAGTCATGGGATCAGTTGAAGGCCCGGTTTATAGCCAATTTTAAAGATACGTGCAAACAGCCCATGTCCATTGTAGATCTGGATGCTTGTGTTCAGGGCGAGAACGAGTCCACAACTCGTTGGGTGCGCCGGGTCTCAGAAGTTTTGCACTCGGCCGACCGAATTAACGCCGGCCAAGCGATTATCACGCTGGAGCGTAATTGCCGGTTTAAGTCACTAAAGGAGAAGTTGGGACGAATCAAACGTCACTGCAATGACCTGGGAACCCTCATGGCAGCCTTGGTAAAATATGCCGATTCTGATAATACCAAGGATCCCGATTCTGATAATGAGAAACCGGAGAAGGGAAAGAGGAATGGCGGTGTGAAGGGACAGCAGCACAACCAGGGAGGCCATGGGAATAATGGTAAGCGTAAAGCGGATTCAGGTTTTGTGGCTAATGCTAATGTGCAGTGTCGTAAAGGTAAACCGCCCCAGCGTGGTGGATCGATGAATCTGGAGCGCTTGTTGAATCAGCCCTGTCCAAAGCACGGAACCAAGGAAGCCCCCGCAACTCATCTCTGGAAGGATTGCAATATTATGAGGCAATTCAAAAACTCTGATCTCTTCCGATATGATCAGGGCCCGTCGGGCGGTTCAGGTCCAGGTTTTCATGGTGGCGGCGGTTCAGGCTCTGGATTTCAAAACAATCAGAATAACCAGAACAACCAAAGCGGTAATAACCAGCAGGGCAATCAAGGGAATCAACAGCAGTCAGGTTACCAGAGTAACCCGAAGCAGCTGAATGGTGGACAATATCATGTATTCACCACTAGTCTGTGCAAGCGAGATCTGAAGCTGCATAAGAGGGCTGTTAATGCGGTTGAACCGGCAGTTCCACGCTATCTGCGCTGGTCGGAACAACCTATCGTGTGGAGTAGGGAGGATCATCCGCCCCGGGTTGACAATCCGGGTCAGCTAGCTCTGGTGGTGGCACCTCAGGTGGGAGGTTACAAGTTCACCAAAGTACTTATGGATGGAGGAAGCAGTATTAACATTTTGTATTATGAGACATTCCGTCGCATGGGGCTGACTGATAAGAATCTTAAACCGTCCAATACGATTTTTCATGGTGTAGTACCAGGAAAGTCAGTGTATCCAGTGGGCAAGATTGCTTTGGAAGTTGTGTTTGGGGATGAGCATGATTCCCGGTCTGAGACATTGACTTTCGAGGTGGTGAGAATCCAGAGCCCGTATCATGCACTGTTTGGGCGACCGGCTTATGCAAAATTTATGGCGAGGCCATGTTATATTTACTTGCAGCTCAAGATGCCGGGTCACAAAGGAACCATCACAGTTCATGGAAGTGGGAAAATCTCTTTGGATTGCGAAGAGAGTGATGCGGCTTACGCTGAGCCGGTTTGTGCTACAGAGGAGTTAAAATTTTACAAGGAAAATGTTGATCCGGCAGATATGACCCCTCTGAAGAAGCCCACCACTGAGCACGACCCAACCCTGCACTTCAAACCGGCGGATGAGATGAAGCTTGTTGACTGGCGATTCGTCCAAACAGTTCAGCATCAGCACCAATCTGGATCCGAAATAGGAAAGCGCGCTCATCGAGTTCATCCATGAGAACCGGGACATCTTTGCATGGAAGCCTTCTGACATGCGAGGTGTGCCGAGGGAACTCGCTGAGCACACCCTTAACATTGATCCGAAGTTTAAACCAGTCAAGCAATTCCTTCGTCGCTTTAATGAAGAGAGAAGCAAGGCAATTGGGGAGGAGGTAGCTCGGCTGTTGGCGGCTGGGTTTATCGTTGAAGTTTTTCATCCTGAATGGTTGGCTAATCTGGCGCTGGTTCTTAAGAAAAACGGGACTTGGCGCATGTGTGTGGATTACACGGACTTAAATAAGGCTTGCCCAGCTGATCCTTTTGCTCTCCCGCGTATTGATCAAATCATTGATGTGACGGCGGGTTGTGAGCGCCTGAGTTTTTTGGATGCTTACTCAGGGTACCATCAGATCAAAATGGCAGTTAAGGACCAGGAGAAAACAGCTTTCATCACTCCCTTTGGAGCCTTCTGCTATGTTTCTATGCCCTTTGGGCTCAAGAGTGCTCAAGCAACCTATCAGCGTTGTGTGCAAAATTGTCTTCACACGCAGATTGGGCGTAACGTTCATGCCTATGTGGATGACATTGTGGTGAAATCCAGGAAAAAGGAGACATTGATAGCTGATCTCAAAGAGACGTTTGACAACCTCCGGGTTTACAAAATGATGCTTAATCCGGATAAGTGTGTCTTTGGTGTTCCGGCAGGCAAGCTGCTCGGTTTTCTGGTGTCTAACAGGGGCATTGAGGCTAATCCGGAAAAGATCAAGGCAATCACATCCTTGGCCAAACCGACATGTATCAATGATGTTCAGCGTCTCGCAGGCCGGATCGCAGCTCTCAGCCGGTTCATCAGTCGTTTGGGTGAGAAGGCCATTCCCTTGTATCAGATGCTGAAGAAAACGGATAATTTCGTCTGGAGTGATGCAGCCGATGCGGCTTTTGAGGAGTTAAAGCGGCAATTGGTTGAACCGCCAGTTCTGGCAGCCCCAGTTGATCATGAGCCTTTACTATTATATGTGGCTGCTAACGCCCGAGCAGTCAGTGTGGCTATCATTGTAGAGCGTAAAGAGGCTGGGAAGGAATATCCGGTTCAACGTCCAGTGTATTACATCAGTGAAGTCCTGATCGAGTCAAAGCAACGCTATCCACATTGGCAAAAGTTGGTGTATGGGGTTTTTATGGCCAGTCGGAAACTCAAGCAATATTTTCAAGGTCACCCCATCACAGTGGTTAGTTCGGCTCCCTTGGGCGATATCATCCAAAACAGAGAAGCAACTGGCCGGGTTGCAAAGTGGGCAATTGAGCTTGGACCACATGGTTTGAAGTATGTGCCTCGCACAACCATTAAGTCACAGGCTCTTGTGGACTTCATCAATGATTGGACCGAGTTACAAGCACCGGACGAGAAACCGGATAATACGTACTGGACCATTCATTTCGATGGATCAAGGCAGTTGGAAGGCTCGAGGGCTGGAGTTGTCCTTACTTCCCCCCGAGGTGATAAAATTTGCTATGTCCTCCGCTTGATGTTTCCTTGTACTAACAATGCAGCTGAATATGAAGCCCTACTTCATGGTCTCCGCGTGGCTAAGGAGATGAACTTAACTCGAGTTCGTTGCTTCGGCGATTCTGATCTGGTGGCTCAGCAAGTTTCTGGTACTTGGGATTCTAAGGATCCACTCATGGCGGCTTACAGGCGTGAGGTAGATATGGTGGCGGGTCACTTCAAAGGTTACCAGGTTGAGCATATTGATCGGCGCAAAAACGAAGCAGCAGACGCTTTGAGCCGACTTGGATCTCAGCGTAAACCGGTACCTCCTAACACCTTTCTGGATATATTGCATAACCCGTCTGTTAAATTGCCTACAGAAGCGGATCTGGCTGTTCCTGATCCGGAGGCGCAGCTGGTGGCTGCTTTACACGTCGTGCCGGATTGGACGATTCCGTATCTGGCATATATGAACCGGGGTGAGCTACCAAATGATCAAGTCCTGGCCCGACAGATAGTCCGGCGTTCTAAATCCATGGTTATTCACAATGGCGAGTTACACCGCTGTAGCGTTTCAGGCGTATTTCAGCGTTGTGTTTCTCCGGAAGAAGGCCAAGCGATCCTCCGGGAAATTCATGAAGGGGATTGTGGTCATCACGCCGGTTCAAAGTCCCTGGTTGCAAAAGCTTTTCGTCATGGGTTTTACTGGCTGACAGCTCATGCTGATGCGGAGGATCTGGTAAAGCGATGTGATGCTTGTCAAAAATTTTCCCGCAGAGCTCATGTTCCGGCTCAGGAGCTACGGATGATTCCAATCACTTGGCCTTTTGCTACTTGGGGGCTTGATATGGTGGGGCCTTTTAAGCGTTCCCGAGACAAGAAAACCCACCTGTTGGTGGCAGTTGATAAATTCACCAAGTGGGTTGAAGCGGAGCCTGTCAGCAATTGTGATGCAGCGACGGCGGTTCAATTTCTCAAAAAGATTATTTTCCGCTTTGGTTATCCACACAGCATTATCACGGATAATGGTACTAACCTCTCCAAAGGTGAGATGGAGGATTTCTGTCAAAGAGAGCATATCCGGCTTGATCTAGCATCTGTAGCGCACCCTCAATCCAACGGTCAAGCAGAGCGAGCTAATCAAGAAATCTTAAAGGGTCTTAAACCCCGGCTCATGATTCCATTGAAACGGACGCCGGGTTGTTGGGTGGAAGAATTACCTTCTGTGTTGTGGAGCATCAACACCACCCCCAATCGATCAACAGGATATACGCCTTTCTTCATGGTCTACGGAGCAGAGGCGGTTCTCCCAAGTGATATACGTCATGATTCCCCCCGGGTTGCTAATTATGTTGAAGCGGACAATGAGCAAGCTCGCCAAGAGGCACTGGATTTACTAGATGAGAAGCGGGATATGGCTTTGGCACGCTCGGCGGTTTATCAACAAGACCTGCGGCGCTATCACAGCCGTCGGGTTAGGACAAGAGCCTTTCAAGAAGGTGACTTGGTGCTCCGGCTTATCCAGGATCAGACCGGTATACACAAGTTATCCCCGCCTTGGGAAGGACCCTTTGTGGTCAGTAAGAATCTGCACAACGGATCATACTACCTCATTGACGTTCGAGATGACTCACGCAAATCTGAGGAGGAGACCCGGCGGCCCTGGAACATAGCTCTCCTCCGGCCTTATTACACTTGAGCCATAGGCTTTCTTTTATGTACATATTTTGACGATGTATATATTATCATCAATAAATAAATCAGCATCCTTGCTTCAAAGCGGGGCCTCTGCTGTTTTTTCTCAAACATTCTTTGAGTTACATGGGGGCTTCAGCTGACCAAGCGAAGTATTATCCCTTGAACCGGCTATCACGCCACAGAGCTTGGGAGCTTCACACCCAAAGGGCCAAAGAGAGTTTCGATGCTATGCACAACTCAAACATAGGCACCTAATGAGCACCGCTCATCACGTTACTTGGGGGCTCCTTGGTCCAATACCAAGAAGTCTGAATGGACCCTTGTAGCTGGGTATCGACCCACGGCTTGGAAGCCTGGTATATTTACCTAAAACCCCGGGTTAACCTGCCTTCATCAAGTAACACACTCCTATCCAGGTCATCCTGGCACGGCCCTCCGAACGTTTGACAGTTACTCTCCTTGAGACCCTGAACTGTCAAAGTTAAAACGGTGATTGGCTAGTTGGAGGTCTATCTTAAAAGGCTTTGTTAAATGGTTCAACTCAGTGGCCTGGCAGCCCACAAAAAGCCTCGCATTTGGGCCTGGCAGCCCCCAAAAAGCCTCGACTACACGGTTTCCATTTGAACTTTGGCTGAATTTTAAACCGATTTTTTGGCTTGTTCAACCGTCTTCTAAGACCGGCATTTTTTTTAAACCGGCTTGGTTTGCAACTTTACGTTGACAGACCTTTATTTTAAACCGGAGTTTTCTTAACCCGGCTTGGCATTGATTTCCTGTCAACGGCCCGGATCGTCTGGCGTGAATCATCACCCGGCGTGATTTAATCTACGACATCAGAAAATGATGGCGATACAAATACTTCAGATTTGGGTTTTTCACCCTTATCGCAATTCAAGTTGGCTCGTCAACTAGCCAGGGATCTTTTACTACCGGTATGTATAATTTCATATTATTCTGATTTGATTATCAATCCGGCATATTTTGGGCATTATGACCCGTCCGGCGGTAAAACGCCAGGACCCTTTGTCTTTTTATGCATACAGGAAATGCATATTATGATACTTGGAACAAAAATTGATATTGATATGGCGGATCAACGCAAAATATCTCTTGCACGACGGCAGCAGATCAGCATAAGTTTCTTGCTATCCTATTACACGACACTCCAAGGCCCAAAATATGGAAATATTCATTGATCGTTCCTGATGTACCACCCGCCTGGACGGATTAAGCTTCGTCACCGGGTTGACGTGAGGTAGATGGATCATCTGGCGTCGGTTCAACCTCCTCTTCATCCACTGACTGGAAGTCATTGGTGGTCCAGTCAATCCGGGTTAAGGCCTGAAAGACAGCCTCTTCACTTATAAGCTCAGCCGGATCAACGTCAGGAGCGTAAGTATGCTTACGGATTGGTGGAATGAGGCTCTGCACTTCAGGAATCACAGCTTCAACCCGTTTGTTGTCTGCATCATAGAACGATCGGTGAACCGTCAGGTTCGCCTCTTCGGCTAGTTGACTCGCCAAAGGACGCATCTCCCTTGTTACCCGTTTCAGGGCGTCATTGTCAAATTCTTCGCCATTTTCTTGGGCACTGGGGAAGCCTTTGGATATATCAGCCGGGTCAAGGTCCGCTATCCATGCCTTGGCTCGAGTCAGCGCCAGCAAAGCGCCGGCCCGAGCAGCGGATCGCTTTAGCTCTTCTATTTGTGCTGGCGTCATTGAAAGACGGTCCAGTGTATCTTTGATAAGTGTTGGTGCCACATTATCATATGACGTTGCGCATATAACCCGTTGAGCGCCGGTATACAGCTGCTCAATCAGTGTATATGCCGCTTTAAGCTTCTTCCGCATGTCAGAACCCAGGTGAGCGATGCGATTTCCTATATCAGTTCAAGAAATACATGTTAAACCGATGAAATTTCAAAGGGATACAACTTTTGGCAACCACTACTTACCAAATATGGCAGAAGCCATGGCATTGATTTGGCGCTTCAGTCCAGATAATTCTTCTGCCACCGGTTTAAGAGCCGATTCAGCAGTCTCTGTCCGTTTCACCAGTCCGGCCTTCTCGCTGTCCCAGTTGGCCTGCTCAGATTTAAACCATTCTTTAAGTTGCTCCATGGTGGTCAAAGCGGTTCTCAGCTCATCCTTGGCCTTGGTGGTTTCTGCTTGTTGGGTCTCAAGGTTTGCTCGAAGATCAGCAATTTGTGAGGTTTGTTGATTTATTTCACTCTGCAACAGTAAGAGAGCATGTTAATATCTTTCTTCAAAGTCCTAAGCGTATAACCAGTTATACACTCAGCACTTGGGGGCTAATGCGGATCGTTTTTATGCGGATACTTCAAGTCCCAAGGATTAATACAAGTTTTAATCATGGCACTTGGGGGCTAATGTGTATTTGATCAAGACAAAGAACAGTTCACAAGGTACAGCAGGAAGAATATAAAGTACCGGTCTGACTTTCTCAAGACAAACCGGCCCTTGGGGGCTACAATGCAATGAAGGTGCAGAAATTCTAAAGTACAATGTTTACCTCATAGCGTTCCTTCATTAGATTTACTAAACCGGCTTCATAATCACGGCTTGTATACAGCCGGTTCAGAAAGCCGGAATGAAGGTCTTGAGCAGAGAGATCGGTATAAGCAGACAAATCAGTCTTACCCTTCCCTTTGTTCACGGCAGCAAATTCATCTTTAGCAGTATGCTTTGACAGAGCAACCGGATTACCAGGGGCGGTGTATCCAGTGCCTGTAACAACAACATCATCATCCTTGGCCGGGCTGGAAGAGTCAAGGTTCTGAACAGGGCTTGGCGGTTTGTTAGCTGGACTTGGCGGATCAGCAATTGAGTCCCGTTGTTCCATTGCCGGGCTCGGGGGAGCAGGAGGATTTAAAGTATCAGCCTCTGCAGTCGGTTCAGCTTCTGGCGGGTTAGCATTACCATCTTGATTCGGCCCAGCAGAGCTGTCCATGGCAACTTCCGGGTTTTCGTTATGATGCTCGGGTGTCTTTTCTGGATCAACTTCAACAGTAGGGTCACTGGTCTTGGCCTTCTTGCTTAATCGAGCTTTGGCGCTATAACACCAAAGGTTAGAGTATGACAAACCGACAAAATAAAGTTATAAATCAGGTAACACTTACCCGGCAACTACTTTGAGAGGAGGCAATTGGGTGGTCGATGAACCGCCAGACGAGCTAGAAGAAGCCTGGTAATTCGGGTCAGACGGATTGAGAGGGCATCGGAAGAAACCTTTAAAAGGGTATTGTTTTTCAGGAAAACAAATCACCTCTGGACGGCGTTTCCGGGGGGGGCGTATCAGCTAAACCGGACGAGGTGATCTGTTGACCACTATGCCGGGTTGTGCGACGTTCTTCTGCTTGCCGTTTCTTCAAAGAAAATTTTGGATCCAAATGAGCAAGGGGGTGAGATTGTTTTACTTTCCGAACTGTAAGGTGAGTTCTTTGAACCGGCACAGGGTCCGAGTCGGAAGAAAGAAGAATTACCTCAACATGATCTGCATGGCTGGCTTCAGCATCATCCTGAAGATGATCATTGTCAATAAGATGTATAAAAAGGAGCCAAGTGAGTCAAGTTCTACCTCAGCATCTGATTCTTCTTCCTCCGGCGGTTCAGAAGAATCGGCAGCTTTCTTCTTTCCGGCCTTCTTGGTGACCTTGGTTTTTACACGAGGAGCACGGGCTGGTTTATTACGTTTCCAGAAAGAGCTGTTGGCCTGAAATTAAGGCAAGGAAAGGTTAGTAAACGGTCGATGTGGAAATCAGTAAAGTATGTACATGAACTTACCGCCGGCGGTTTATTGGAGATGCAAAACGGAGCCAAACCGGTTTGGCTGCATGCAGTGACCGGTTCATCAAGCATCCTTTTTACACATTCAGTGATTTCAAGCTCGGTCATTATTACTTCATGATGCCGTTGAGGATCTTTTACACTTCCGGTATACTCATGCATCAATCCGGGCCGGCGGCTCAAAGGCAGAATGCCCCATGAAACCCAGCAGCGGACAAGATCAATGCCGGTTAAACCGTTGGCCATCAGAGCCCGGAGCTTGGCGAGTTGAGGAGCGAAATTCTTCCGTTCCGCGGCGGTTAGACGCGGAGGCATTGGGTGGCCGTTGCTAAGCCGGTGAGGGCGGTAGCCCGGCAAAGGATTTTCTCCATCAGGAGCAGTATTCCGGCAGTAAAACCAGGTCTGGTTCCAATCTTTAGGATGGCTATGATGTTTGGCATGAGGGAAATCAACTTATTTCCTCTTTTGAATTGATACGCCACCAAGCTCTGTGTTGGGGCCATCTGAGAATTCTGTGCGGCAGTTCAGATGAAAAAAATCCCAGAACAGCTCCACGGTTGGCTCTTCTTGAAGGTAAACTTCGCAGAATACTTGAAAGTTGCATATGTTTGATACAGAGTTCGGGCCAATATCTTGCGGATGGAGTTGGAAGCTGGCAAGGACATCCCGGAAATTTTTTGATCCGGGCGGACTAAATCCCCGGTCTAAATGTTGCATAAAAACAATCACCTCTCCCTCTTGAGGTTCAGGTGGACATTCCGATTCCGGAACTCGCCAGTGGAGAATGTTCTTTGAAGCTAAAGCGCCAGTGATGACGTAACCATTGATCTGTGTCTCTGTGATCCGGGATGGAACCCAATTGCAAGCAGAAAATTGCTTCGACATTCCGGAATGAGGAACTGAAAATAAAAAGTGCCGGTTTAAGGCGTCTAATTCAGTGTTAAATCGGAGAAGGGTATTGTGCGAGTTCAGTTGGCGGTTTAAGAGAGGGCTAATGTTATATGGCGGATTGATTTTTAAGGAGTTAAACCGCCTATAGGCAGGATGGCCAGAATTTCAAATTTCTGTTAAGTGTTACAAAAACAGGTTTCACAATATGGCAGTATAATTTTGGATCTACCATGGATAATCTAAGAAAATGTTCCCGAGCCCTACAATGGCGCTAAAGAGGAACAGAGACGAACCAGACGGAGTCTATTCAGAAACAGTAAGATTCTACGGTATGGTGAACTAACAACATGGATCTAGCCGCAGTTCAAAACTATCAGGCACACATATGTATATTCAACAGGAAGACCAGAAGGAGGAACACAAAAGAACTGATGAACGGCGATGAACATGGATGAACTTGAAACCCTAATGGAGATCTAGGGTTACAGGGAAGCAAACTTACCAGGGTCACACGGCGGCGGAAGAGCGCGGCAGGGTCTCTGGAACGAACAGGGTGATGCAGCGGCCTTGGTCGGTGCAGATTCGAAGATCGACGGCGGCGGCGGCGCTGGGGTTTCTTCCGGTCGCGAGGAAGAAGAAGAGAAGAAAGGGGAGAAAATGAAAGTACCCGTCGGGTGTATTTATAACAAGGCAGGGAGATAAGTGACAGGCGCGAGAATCGAGGAGTCCAAAGCGGCAAGTGGCGCGGCTGTCGCCTCGATTTCCGGGATGGCATTAAATAAAGGGAATCTTTTATTTATTTTTTACAGAAATGACGTCATGATAACCCGTTGCTGTATCCAGAGGATGACGTCACGGCGGTTTAACAAAGTTTATAAAAGAAGGCATCATGGCGGTTTACGAGAAATGAAGGAAGGCGTTCACAGGATTCTGCTAAGTATCAAAGATTAACATGAACAGGTTCAAATCAATCCGGGGCCTAATGTTGGGGATATAACTACTGAGTATAAACCGCCCCAGGAGGGGGCCGGTTCACACTCAACCGTATTGAAGCCCACGAAGACCCGGAAGGTGGCGCTTTACTATGAAGTTTAGAGGCCCAGAGCCCAAAGGCGGATTAGGGCCCATAGTGGTAAACCGCCATAGTCATATAGCTTGTATTGTAAGATAAGGAAAGGAGAGACCGAGCCGAACACTTGTATGAGTCAGCCTCGAGACTCTGTAAACCGGCTGGGCGTCAACTCGTGTATAAAAGGGGACGACCCGGCAGCGTTTCAGGGATAAGAAACAACAACTCGAGAGCCAGGCATAGCGTGTTTGCTCCCTGGTTATCGAGATCCCAATAATCCCATCACAACTAGACGTAGGCTTTTACCTTCCTCGAAGGGGCCGAACTAGTATAAAACTCCCGTGTCCCTTGTCCGGTTTAACCCCTTCAAGATAACTCGTTGCGATGGCTCCACGACTAAGTCCTTTCACAAGGACATCTGACGTGATAATTCCACGACACTTTTCAACCAATGTCGAGCTGGTCCTTTTAACTTGAGGGGGAGGTATTTGATGGCATGGAGGTCATCCCCACGAGCCATGTGGATGTGAAGGATAAAGTCCTCAATCCAGACCCCAGGGTCTGTTGTTCCGTCGTATGCCTCTATGCCTCATCGGTGAAGCACAGAGGGTGCACAGCCCCTCTGTATCTGGACATGTCGTGGCATGCTATCGGCTGTTGTTGTGTTCGGTGCTGATCCCGAACTGGTATTCGATCAGTGTGATTATTTTGGTGACCATAATCCTACATCGGAGCATGTCCTCTGTATCCGTAGATGGACCTAGTTGCACCGGCCTTTTTGTCCAGGAGCTCACGTAAATTGTGTGCGGCGTCAGTGGCTGCTCTACCGCGACCATGAAGTGGTTGGTCCGGCTGATTGGCCGTATTGTTCTTCGGCGGAATGGGCTCTGCGGCCTCATCGTCGAATTCGGGCAGCAGCTTGCATTTTGGGTAGCTCTTTGTGTGGCGATCGTCGCCATATTTTCCTTCAGTGTCTAGCACTTTCTTCCATCTTCGGTTGAGCGTATCTTGCGCTGCCTTAAGCCTTTGCTTCTGCTTCATTAAGCTCCTTGCTGTGGCCATAAGCCTTCTGCGGAGGTTATCTTATTCCAAACGTTTTTCCAGGATGATGAATGCGTCATCAACCGGACTGTCCTCCTCCCCGGAGGCAGCTTGATGAGTTCGGCCCTCGGGATCGCTGTGATCGGGTGTCTATTCAGCGTGGCCTGGCTCTTCTTGCTCCATCGCTGGGTTCATATTGTTGCCTTTGGAGTCAACCAGAGTGTCATTTTTCCTTGCGCTGTTATCGTATTTTTACAGTGACTGGACTTAGAGCGGCGCCTGCGCCGTCATTTTGGATTTTGTCCGGGGGGGTTATCCTCCGTTGTATCCTTCTTGTTGCCGCTGTCCTCCTTAGGCGTGTCCACCATGTAAATCTCATATGAGGAAGTGGCAGTCCAATGCCCCGTGGGCGGTGGTTCCAAATCGTCCCCTACATCGACGTCCATACCGTCGATGTTGTCGGAGTCGAAGTCAAGCATGTTTGTTAGGTCATCGACAGTGGCTATAAAGTGGGTGGTGGGTGGGATGCAATTTTCTTCGTCGTTCGTATCCCACTCAGGCCGGACATAGTTCGACCAAGAGTCTTCTGACAAAGAGAGAGACCTTAATGAATTTAGCACATCGCCAAAGGGGGGTGCTAAAAGACATCCGTGGCGGTGAACTCCATTACTGGAGCCCAATCAGACTTGATGGGCATGGGCATGCGCGGTTCGGAACCCACATCTGGACGCGAGTCCGAGGGTCCGGTGACGCAGATTCCCTTAACGGCGGAATTGGTGGTCGGATCTATCACTGAAGAGTATGTGGCTTCCATGGCGGGGTCCATCCACCCATCCTTGGACGATGCAATCTGCCCCGGATTTAGGTCTGAAGCAGCTGCCAGGGCGACATCTCGAATACTATCCGACAGCAGATTTAAGTCGTGCTCGTTGTGACTGCTCGGCGCTCCTGATGCAGGCCCGAATCCATCGAAGATCAAATCTCCGCGGATATCGGCTGTGTAATTCAAGTTTCCGAACCTGACCTGATGGCCAGGGGCGTAGCTGTCGATCTGCTCCAGATGGCCAAGCGAGTTGGCCCGCAGAGCGAAGCCGCCGAACACGAAAATCTGTCCGTGGAGAAAAGTCTCGCCCTGGACTGCGTTGTTGAAGTTTTAGGGAGCCATCGAGCCTTACAGCGACGACATAGAGGAACTCTCAATGAAAGCACTAATGTCGGTGTCAAAACCGGCGAATCTCAGGTAGGGGGTCCCGAACTATGCGTCTAAGGCTAATGGTAACAGGAGACTGGGGAGACGATGTTTACCCAGGTTAGGGCCCTCTCGATGGAGGTAATACCCTACTTCCTGCTTGATTGATCTTGATGATATGAATATTACAAGACTTGATCTACCACGAGATCGAAGAGGCTAAACCCTAGAAGCTAGCCTATGATTATGATTGTTCTTGTCCTACGGACTAAACCCTCCGGTTTATATAGACACAGAAGGGGGCTAGGGTTACACAGAGTCGGTTACAGAGAAGGAGATCTATCATCCGAATCGCTAAGCTTGCCTTCCACGCAAAGGAGAGTCCCATCCGGACACGGGACGAAGTCTTCAATCTTGTATCTTCATAGTCCAACACTCCGGCCAAAGTATATAGTCTGGCTGTCCGGATACCCCCTTATCCAGGACTCCCTCACTGGGAGCGGGTGTTGTCCTGACATCCCCCACCGGAGACACGGTCCAATACGTACTCCAAATATTATACACAGACTCCAACAATGCGGCCGAATATGAGGCTCTGTTGCATGGTCTTCGGCTGGCAGTCTCCATGGGCATCCAACGCCTAGAAGTGCGCGGGGACTCGAACCTCGCAATATCACAAGTAAATGGAGACTTCGATGCCAAGGATCCGAAAATGGCGGCCTACCGTAATGCCGTCATCAAAAGATCAGCTCGGTTCGAGGGGCTCGAATTCCACAGTAATGCTAATGGCAAGCCTTATCGCGTCAAAACCTTAATGCTGTCCTCCGAATCTGGACCAGTGATAGACTTCATATCAGGGATTGTACACCGTTACGGTGTCCCCATAGCATCATCACTAACAATGGCTCAAATTTCACTGCCGATGAGGTGAAAACTTGGTGCGGCAACTGTTGGGGAACGTAGTAATTTCAAAAAATTTCCTACATACACGCAAGATCATGGTGATGGCATAGCAACGAGAGGGGAGAGTGTTGTCCACGTACCCTCATAGACCGTAAGTGGAAACGTTATGACAACGCGGTTGATGTAGTCGTACGTCTTCAAGATCCGACCGATCCAAGTACCGAACGTACGGCACCTCCGAGTTCAGCACACGTTCAGCTCGATGACGATCCCCGGACTCCGATCCAGCAAAGTGTCGGGGATGAGTTACGTCAGCACGACGGCATGGTGACGATGATGATGTTCTACCGGCGCAGGGCTTCGCCTAAACTCCGCGACGATATGACCGAGGTGGAATATGGTGGAGGGGGGCACCGCACACGGCTAAGGAACGATCCGTAGATCAACTTGTGTGTCTATGGGGTGCCCCCCGCCCCCGTATATAAAGGAGCCAGGGGGGAGGAGGTGGCCGGCCAAGGAGGGTGCGCCAAGGGGGGGGGGTCCTACTCCCACCGGGAATAGGACTCCCTTCTTTCCTAGTTGGAATAGGAGAAGGGGGGAAAGAGGAGGAAGAGGGGAAGGAAAGGGGGGGCACCGCCCCCCTTCCCTTGTCCTATTCGGACTAGGAAGGGGAGGGGTGCGCGGCCCCCTCCTGCCTCCTTCCCTCTTCTCCCTCGAGGCCCATGTAGGCCCAATAGCCCCCCGGGGGTTCCGGTAACCTCCCGGTACTCCGGTAAAATGCCGATTTCACCCGGAACGATTTCGATGTCCAAATATAGGCTTCCAATATATCGATCTTTATGTCTCGACCATTTCGAGACTCCTCGTTACGTCCATGATCACATCCGGGACTCCGAACAAACTTCGGTACATCAAAACTTATAAACTCATAATAAAACTGTCATCGTAACGTTAAGCGTGCGGACCCTACGGGTTCGAGAACTATGTAGACATGACCTAGAACTATTCTCGGTCAATAACCAATAGCGGAACCTAGATGACCATATTGGTTCCTACATATTCTACGAAGATCTTTATCGGTCAAACCGCATAACAACATACGTTGTTCCCTTTGTCATCGGTATGTTACTTTCCCGAGATTTGATCGTCGGTATCCAATACCTAGTTCAATCTCGTTACCGGCAAGTCTCTTTACTCGTTCCGTAATGCATCATCCCGCAACTAACTCATTAGTCACATTGCTTGCAAGGCTTATAGTGATGTGCATTATCGAGAGGCCCAGAGATACCTCTCCGACAATCGGAGTGACAAAACCTAATCTCGAAATACGCCAACCCAACATTTACCTTTGGAGACACCTGTAGTACTCCTTTATAATCACCCTGTTACGTTGTGACATTTGGTAGCACCAAAAGTGTTCCTCCGGTAAATGGGAGTTGCATAATCTCATAGTTACAGGAACATGTATGAGTCATGAAGAAAGCAATAGCAACATACTAAACGATCAAGTGCTAGGCTAACGGAATGGGTCATGTCAATCACATCATTCTCCTAATGATGTGATCCCGTTAATCAAATGACAACACATGTATATGGTTAGGAAACATAACCATCTTTGATCAACAAGCTAGTCAAGTAGAGGCATACTAGTGACACTATGTTTGTCTATTTATTCACACATGTATTATGTTTTCGGTTAATACAATTTTAGCATGAATAATAAAGATTTATCATGATATAAGGAAATAAATAATAACTTTATTATTGCCTCTAGGGCATATTTCCTTCAGTCTCCCACTTGCACTCGAGTCAATAATCTAGTTCACATCAGCATGTGATTCAACACCAATATTCACATCTGTATGTGATTAATACCCATAGTTCACATCGTCATGTGACCAACACCCAAAAGTTTTACTAGAGTCAATAATCTAGTTCACATCGCTATGTGATTAACACCCAAAAGAGTACTAAGGTATGATCATGTTTTGCTCGTGAGAGAAGCTTAGTCAACGGGTCTGTCATATTCAGAGCCGTATGTATTTCGCAAATATTCTATGTCCACAATGCTCTGCACGGAGCTACTCTAGCTAATTGCTCCCACTTTCAATATGTATCCAGATTGAGACTTAGAGTCATCTGGATTGGTGTAAAAGCTTGCATCGTTGTAACTTTTACGACGGGCTCTTTTATCACCTCCATAATCGAGAAACATCTCCTTAGTCCTCACTAAGGATATTCTTGACCCATGTCCAGTGATCTACTTATTAGATCAAAATTGTATTCCTTTGCCAAACACAGAGCAAGGTATACAATAGGTCTAGTTCACAGCATAGCATACTTTATAGAACCTATGACTGAGGCATAGGGAATGACTTTTCATTCTCTTTCTATTTTCTGCAATGGTCGGGTCTTGAGTCTTACTCAACTTCACACCTTGTAACACAGGCAAGAACTCCTTCTTTGACTGTTCCATTTTGAACTATTTCAAAAATTTATCAAGGTATGTACTCATTGAAAAAACCTTATCAAGTGTCTTGATCTATCTATATAGATCTTGATGCTCAATGTGTAAGCAGCTTCACCGAGGTCTTTCTTTGAAAAACTCTTATTCAAGTATCCATTCATGCTATCCAGAATTTCCATATCATTTCCAATTAACAATATGTCATCCACATATAATATTAGAAATGCTACAGAGCTCCCACTCACTTTCTTGTAAATACAGGCTTCTTCAAAAGTCTGTATAAAACCATATGCTTTGATCAACTCATCAAAGCATATATTCCAACTCCGAGATGCTTGCACCAGTCCATAGATGGATCGCTGGAGCTTGCACAATTTGTTAGCACCTTTAGGATTGACAAAACCTTCTGGTTGCATCATATACAACTCTTCTTTAAGAAAACCATTAAGGAATGCAGTTTTGTTTATCCATTTGCCAGATTTCATAAAATGCGGCAATTGCTAACATGATTCAGACAGACTTAAGCATAGATACGAGTGAAAAACTCTCATCGTAGTTAACACCTTGAACTTGTCGAAAACCTTTTGCGACAATTCTAGGTTTGTAGATAGTAACACTATCAGCGTCTGTCTTCCTCTTGAAGATCCATTTAATCTCAATGTCTCGCCGATCATTGGGCAAGTCAATCAAAGTCCATACTTTGTTTTCATACATGGATCTTATCTCAGATCTCATGGCCTCAAGCCATTTTGCGGAATCTGGGCTCACCATCGCTTCTTCATAGTTCGTAGGTTCGTCATGGTCTAGTAACATAACTTCCAGAACAGGATTACCGTACCACTCTGGTGCGGATCTTACTCTGTAAGACCTACGAGGTTCTGTAGTAACTTAATCTGAAGTTTCATGATCACCATCATTAACTTCCTCACTAATTGGTGTAGTAGTCACAGGAACAGATTTCTGTGATGAACTACTTTCAAATGAGGGAGCAGGTACGGTTACCTCATCAAGTTCTACTTTCCTCCCACTCACTTCTTTCGAGAGAAACTCCTTCTCTAGAAAAGATCCATTCTTAGCAACGAATGTTTTGCCTTTGGATTTGTGATAGAAGGAGTACCCAAAAGTTTCTTTTGGGTATTCTATGAAGACGCACTTCTCCGATTTGGGTTCGAGCTTATCAGGTTGAAAACCTTTTTCATATAAGCATCGCAACTCCAAACTTTAAGAAATGACAACTTAGGTTTACTTCTAAACCATAGTTCATACGATGTCGTCTCAACGGATTTAGATGGTGCCCTCTTAACGTGAATGCAGCTGTCTCTAATGCATAACCCCAAAACGATAATGGTAAATCAGTAAGAGACATCATAGATCACACCATATCCAATAAAGTGCGGTTACGACGTTCGGACACACCATAACGTTGTGGTGTTCCAGGTGGCGTGAGCTGTGAAAATATTCCACATTGTTTTAATTGAAGACCAAACTCATAACTCAAATATTCGTCTCCGCGATCAGATCGCAGAAACTTTATTTTCTTGTTACGATGATTTTTCCACTTCACTCTGAAATTTTTTGAACCTTTCAACTATTTCAGACTTATGTTTCATCAAGTAGATATACCCATATCTGCTCAAATCATCTTGTGAAGGTCAGAAAATAACGATACTTGCCACGAGCATCATCACTCATTGGATCGCATACATCGTTATGTATTATTTCCAATAAGTCAGTAGCTTGTTCCATTGTTCCGAAGAACGGAGTTTTTAGTCATCTTGCCCAAAAGGCACGGTTCGCAAGCATCAAATGATTCATAACCAAGTGATTCTGAAAATCCATCTTTATGGAGTTTCTTCATGCGCTTTACACCGATATGACCCAAACGGCAGTGCCACAAATAATTTGCACTATCATTATCAACTTTGCATCTTTTGGCATCAATATTATGAATATGTGTATCACTATGATCGAGATCCAACAAACTATTTTCATTGGGTGTATGACCATCGAAGGTTTTATTCATGTAAGTAGAACAACAATTATTCTTTGACTTTAAATGAATAACCGTATCGCAATAAACATGATCAAATCATATTCATGCTCAACGCAAACACCAAACAACATTTATTTAGGTTTAACACTAATCCCGAAAGTATAGGGAGTGTGCGATGATGATCATATCAATCTTGGAACCGCTTCCAACACTCATCGTCACTTCCCCTTCAACTAGTCTCTGTTTATTCTGTAACTCCTGTTTCAAGTTACTAATCTTAGCAACCGAACAAGTATCAAATACTCAGGGGCTACTATAAACACTCGTAAGGCACACATCAAACACCTGTATATCAAATATACCCTTGTTCACTTTGCCATCCTTCTTATCCACCAAATATTCAAGGCATTTCCACTTCTAGTGACCATTTCCTTTGCAGTATAATCACTCAGTTTCAGGCTCTGGTCCAGCTTTGGGCTTCTTCGCGGGAGTGACAACTTGCTTGCCATTCTGCTTGAAGTTCCCTTTCTTTCCCTTTGCCCTTTTCTTGAAACTAGTGGTCTTGTCAATCATCAACACTTAGAGATAAAGTAAAGCAATTACAGGGCGTTTGCATTTCATACAATAAAGCGACAACCATATGGCTCCTGCCAGTTGCCGATAACTTCGGTTACAAAACATGACCATCTCATACAATAAAATATAGCATCACGTCTTGACCATATCACATCACAACATGCCCTGCAAAAACAAGTTAGACGTCCTCTACTTTGTTGTTGCAAATTTTACGTGGCTGCTATGGGCTTTAGCAAGAACTGTTCTTACCTACGCATAAAAACCACAATGATAGTTCATCAAGTTGGTGTTGTTTTAACCTTCGCAAGGACCGGGCGTAGCCACACTCGATTCAGCTAAAGTGAGAGAGACAGACACCCGCCAGCCACCTTTAAGCATGTGTGCTCGTAACGGTGAAACCGGTCTCACGTAAGCGTATGCGTAATGTCGGTCCGGGCCGCTTCATCTCACAATACCGCCGAACCAAAGTATGACATGCTGGTAAGCAGTATGACTTGTATCGCCCACAACTCACTTGTGTTCTACTCGTGCATATAACATCAACGCATAAAACCAGGCTCGGATGCCACTGTTGGGGAACGTAGTAATTTCAAAAAAAATTCCTACGTACACGCAAGATCATGGTGATGGCATAGCAACGAGAGGGGAGAGTGTTGTCCACGTACCCTCGTAGACCGTAAGCGGAAGCGTTATGACAACGCGGTTGATGTAGTCGTACGTCTTCACGATCCGACCGATCCAAGTACCGAACGTACGGCACCTCCGAGTTCAGCACACGTTCAGCTCGATGACGATCCCCGGACTCCGATCCAGCAAAGTGTCGGGGATGAGTTCCGTCAGCACGACGGCGTGGTGATGATGATGATGTTCTACCGGCGCAGGGCTTCGCCTAAACTCCGCGATGATATGACCGAGGTGGAATATGGTGGAGGGGGGCACCGCACACGGCTAAGGAACGATCCGTAGAGCAACTTGTGTGTCTATGGGGTGCCCCCCGCCCCCGTATATAAAGGAGCCAGGGGGGAGGAGGCGGCCGGCCAAGGAGGGCGCGCCAAGGGGGAGTCCTACTCCCACCGGGAGTAGGACTCCCTTCTTTCCTAGTTGGAATAGGAGAAGGGGGGAAAGAGGAGGAAGAGGGGAAGGAAAGGGGGGGGGCGCCGCCCCCTTCCCTTGTCCTATTCGGACTAGGAAGGGGAGGGGCGCGCGGCCCCCTCCTGCCTCCTTCCCTCTTCTCCCTCGAGGCCCATGTAGGCCCAATAACCCCCCGGGGGTTCCGGTAACCTCCCAGTACTCCGGTAAAATGCCGATTTCACCCGGAACGATTCTGATGTCCAAATATAGGCTTCCAATATATCGATTTTTATGTCTCGACCATTTCGAGACTCCTCGTTACGTCCGTGATCACATCCGGGACTCCGAACAAACTTTGGTACATCAAAACTTATAAACTCATAATAAAACTGTCATCGTAACGTTAAGCGTGCGGACCCTACGGGTTCGAGAACTATGTAGACATGACCTAGAACTATTCTCGGTCAATAACCAATAGCGGAACCTGGATGCCCATATTGGTTCCTACATATTCTACGAAGATCTTTATCGGTCAAACCGCATAACAACATACGTTGTTCCCTTTGTCATCGGTATGTTACTTGCCCGAGATTTGATCTACGGTATCCAATACCTAGTTCAATCTCGTTACCGGCAAGTCTCTTTACTCGTTTCGTAATGCATCGTCCTGCAACTAACTCATTAGTCACATTGCTTGCAAGGCTTATAGTGATGTGCATTACCGAGAGGGCCCAGAGATACCTCTCCGACAATCGGAGTGACAAAACCTAATCTCGAAATACGCCAACCCAACATTTACCTTTGGAGACACCTGTAGTACTCCTTTATAATCACCCAGTTACGTTGTGACATTTGGTAGCACCCAAAGTGTTCCTCCGGTAAACGGGAGTTGCATAATCTCATAGTTACAAGAACATGTATAAGTCATGAAGAAAGCAATAGCAACATACTAAACGATCAAGTGCTAGGCTAACGGAATGGGTCATGTCACATTCTCCTAATGATGTGATCCCGTTAGTCAAATGGCAACACATGTCTATGGTTAGGAAACATAACCATCTTTGATCAACAAGCTAGTCAAGTAGAGGCATACTAGTGACACTATGTTTGTCTATTTATTCACACATGTATTATGTTTCCGGTTAATACAATTCTAGCATGAATAATAAACATTTATCATGATATAAGGAAATAAATAATAACTTTATTATTGCCTCTAGGGCATATTTCCTTCAGCAACATGGGCATCAAGCTCGATTACGCCTCTGTTTATCACCCCCAAACAAACGGTCAAGTCGAACGTGCAAATGGTCTCATCATGAGCGGCATCAAACCCAGACTAGTGCAATCCTTGAAGGAATCAGACACGCATTGGGTCGAGGAGCTTGACTCCGTACTCTGGGGGCTGCGGACCACGCCGAATGGTACCACCGGATACACACCATTTTTATGGTGTACGGCTTAGAAGCAGTGCTACCCTGCGAGATAATCCATGACTCACCTCATGTGCGCATGTACGAAGAGAAGGAAGCTGAACTAGATCGGAAAGACAACTTAGATGCCCTAGAGGAGGAGCGTGACATTGCAAAAGCCCATTCCACATTCTATCAGCAGCAGGCTCAAAGGTATCAAAACATAGAAGTACGGGCCAAAACTTATAACGTTGGCGAACTAGTTCTACACCTACTGGAGAAGAAGAAGGTGTCACATCCCTAGATCTGTTATGCTCTGGTCTAGTTAGTCTTGTGTTGCATCATGTTTAAATTTCTTTTAAACCTGAAATGGGGATTGCCTAAACCCTAGCATCAAAGGAATTCACTAGGTTCAACTAAAATAATTTCAGTGAATCCAAATGGCTTTCAAAAATGTTCATCATTTCTCGAAAATGCTAGAAGCAATAACCAGAGGTGTTGCACATTTTTCCATGACATATTTGGGCTCTGAATTAAATCTTATAGTATTTGCATTTGGGCATTTAAATGCTATTAAACATTTTAAATGCTCAAATAATCATAAACTAAAATGTTTACTGTTGGATATATTCCAAACAGTAGTCATGATTAGTTTTATGATTTTTGGAAATGCCCTAACATTCTTAATAAAGCCCTGAAGTTACAGAAATAATAGAAAACATGAATTAATAAAAAGAAAGGAACTTACCTGGCAAGGCCCACCTGGCCTGGCACTGTAGCAGCCCACCTGGCCAGGCCTCTGGGGAAACCCAGCCCACCATCGCAGCTCCTGTCGTCTTCCTCCTCTGCCAGGAGGAGAAGCAGCTGCGTGCGGCGCGCACAGCCACCTGTGGCCACCTCCTCCCTCCCTGCCTGCCTGGCTCCTCCCCGGTGCTTCTAGATGACGCCACAGAGTGCCATGCAGCCCCCGTGGCCCCCTCTCACTCTCTCCCGTGCTAATGCCCTCCTCTGGCTCTCTCCCTCGCACCACCCGAACACGCCCACCGCCGTCGACGTGCACCACCGCGGCCACCGCCTCCCCCTCGCTTCTCTGACATGCCCAAGAGCCCCGCCAAGTCTGCCTCGACCTCTTAGTTAAGCCACGAGACGCCGGGTGCCCTGCATGATCGCCATTGACATCATCTTCATCCTCGGGTCTGACGATCGCCGCCGTGGCTCCAACGCCATCCAAGCCTTCCCCGAGCTCGCCGACCCCTCCGTTCGATCCACTGTGAGCCCCGCTGCCTTTTCCCCTCCTCCTAGAGCTCGTTCCCGCCCTCTAGCCGCCTCTTCCGCCGAAGCCGAGAGCTCCGCCCGCCGGCCATGTTGCCGTCGTGGGTACAGACGCCATAGTTTGCGCCTGGGCGCGTCATCATGCTCGGGTTGCTCCTAGGAGACGACCCCGACCACCAGTTGGTCCTGCCGTGCACCGGAACACCAAACCCGCGCGTGTCCGAACTCCGGCCGCCGCGGATGACCTCGCCGCGGTCGTCTCCAGCCACCCCCAGCTCCCGCCGTCTACTCCATCAGCTGTGCGTGAGCAGCAGCTCTTCGTAGAGCCTTCCCACGCCCAAAACCATCGCCTGTGGGCGATTTTCGAAGCCCATTGCCGTCTCTGTCATCGTCGGCGACGAGCCGTGGACTAGGTCCGGCGAGTTTGACCCCGCTGACCGTTGACCCCGGGTGGACCCAGTTTGACCCCCTGGGTCACTGACGTGTGGGCCCCAGGTCACTAACTAAACCAAGTTAGTATTAGTTTAACGCTAACTAAACTTAGTTAGTTTAACTAACTGCTGACAGACGGGACCCACTGGTCAGGTTTGACCTGGACCCGGTCTGTTGACCTGCTGACGTTACAACGACGTCATGCTGACACATTTAACCTTTTTCTGGATTTATTCTTATTCTGAAAATTCCAGAAAATAGTATAAACTTATAAAATTCATAGAAAATCAACTGTAACACCAAGTGAAATAATTTATATATGAAAAATGATCAGAAAAATCCAACCTATCCATCTGTACTATTTTCATGCATGTTAGAACAACTTATAGCTGCTGTTTGGCACAAATCATATAAATGGCATTTAAGAAATCACATATGGAGTTTGAATTTGAATCTTGGATTCAAACCAACTCCATTTAACCTACTGCTAGATGCATTAGCTCAAATCATAGCATATTGCCATGTCATGATCATGCATCATACTGTGCATTGCATTGATTGTGTTTCTTCCTTGTTTGTCGGTGTTTGTTCCCTCCGAATAGACGACGTACCGACGATGAGTTCGATGACACTGATGAAGAAACTATATTATCTTCAGAAGTGCTAGGCAAGCAAAAACCCCTTGTTCATTCCGATACAATCCCACTCTCTCGCTCCTACTCTCTTTTATTGCATTAGGACAACAATGACATATTTGTTACTTGCTGCGGTAGCTGAACCCCTTATCCTCTGCATGACCTGTCATTGCCACAGTAAATAGATGAAACCCACTAGCATGAGTAGGAGTTGTTTGAGCCCTGATATGCCTACTCATTCATGTTTGTTTGTCATGCCTGCTACTGCTTAGAGTTGAGTCAGGTCTGATTCATCGGGGATGAATTGGAGGTGTGTGAACATGTCCTACTGTGTGTGAGCTAAGTGTGTGAACACGATTTGGTAAAGGTAGCGGTCAGAGGCCATGTAGGAGTACATGGTGGGTTGTCTCATTGAAGCCGTCCTTAGGAACTGAGTTCTGTGTTTGTGATCCATGAACAGTTACTACCACACATTGGGTTCCAGTAACTCGACCCCTCTCGACTTATTAATCAACATGATCTCTGTCCAGGAGTTGCAACTAGTTTCTGGTGTTTGTACGTTGTGTTAGTAGTCTACCAAGTGGCACCCGGTACAGGTGGGCTTGGGACAGGCTAGGCACCGTGGCACGGTGTACCAAGCGTAGATCCACCCGTCGAGGTGGGCTTGGGAACCCTGCACACATCGTTTGGGGCCGTGAGCGACACCCCGGTCGGATCTCCTTGCGGATGGAACCCGAATAGGCGATAAACCTGGACGAGAGACTTGTGTGGTTAGTCAGGTCATGGCCGACACCCTCGCTGGGCTTCCGCTTGAAGGTTGCCGAGTACATGTCGTGTAAACGGCGGTAAGTGGTGAGAGCGTGTGTGAAGAAGTACACACCTGCAGGATTAACATCATCTATTCGAATAGCCGTGTCCGCGATAAAGGACTTCTGGGTTGCCTGTACAGTTCATAGACAAGTGAAAGTGGATACTCTAAAATACGCAAGATAAGCGTGAGTGCTATGGATGGCATTCTCGTAGGGAGACGGGAGAGGAACCATAGTGGTGTATTGATATGGTGAATATGTGGACTCGTGTGCGCCACCTCAAAAAATTTACTTACAGTCGTAGTTCAGGATAGCCACCGAGTCAAAGCTGGCTTGCTGCAGTTAAACCCCACCATACCCTTTGTTGATAATGATGCATATGTAGTTAGATCTGATGTAAGTCTTGCTGGGTACATTTGTACTCATGTTGCTTAATTTATGTTTTTGCAGAGAGACTTCGGTCTCGCTAGTAGTTCCACGTGGACTTCGACGTTTAGTTTGATACCTCAGCTACGATCTTGTGCCCTCGGCAGGATCTGTTAGATAGTCAGGCTTGTCAGCCTTTTTCATTTCTAGATGTTTGTACTCAGACATGTTAAGCTTCCGCTTGTGCTTTGACTTGTATGCTCTAAATGTTAGGTCGTGAGACCCATGTTTGTAATATCTCGCTCCTCGGAGCCTATTGAATAAAATACTTGAGTTGTAGAGTCATGTTGTGATGCCATGTTGTATTTGCACATATCGAGCATATTGTGTGTATGTTATTGAAATGCTTGGTATGTGTGGGATCTGACTATCTAGTTGTTTATCGTTAGTAGCCTCTCTTACCGGGAAATGTCTCCTAGTGCTTCCACTGAGCGATGGTAGCTTGCTACTGCTCCGGAACACTTAGGCTGGCCGGCATGTGTCCTTCTTTGTTCCTGTGTCTGTCCCTTCGGGGAAATGTCACGCGGTGTCTACCAGAGTCCTGTTAGCCTGCTACAGCCTGGTTTACCGGAGTCCTGCTAGCCCAGTTGCTACAGCCTGGATTCACTCGCTAATGACCGACACGTTCGTTGTTGGGTCATGTATGCCTGTCCCTGTAAGTTAGTGCCACTTTGGGTTCACGATTAGCCATGTAAGCCCGGGTTCTTTGTCATATGGATGCTAGCGGCACTATCATATACGTGAGCCAAAAGGCGCAAATGGTCCCAGGCCAGGTAAGGTGGCACCCATGGGAATACCATGCGTGAGGCCGCAAAGTGATATGATGTGTTACATGCTAGATCGGTGTGACTTATGATCGAGGTCCTGACAGCTTTGGTATCAGAGCTTGACTGCCTGTAGGATTACCAAGCCAAACTGGTTGAAGTTGAGTCTAGAAATTCTTTAGTTATATAAGGGAATTGATTGTGATTGGGAACGTAAGGCTCTTTTTACTCCTTATACCTTATGCCCTTCTAATCTGAGTCATCTTATCTTTCCTACGGGGTTAAGGAACTAGGCTTCTCATCTTTCTATTAGGATCACGTGACTCATTGGATTTAAGCCTCAGTTCAGTTTCTACCTCCGTATGTTAATTGTTGATCTCGAAACCTTGATATTTTGCTTCTGAGTGGTTATGCCACCATTTTTGTAGCTTGTCTCAAATTATTTTGAGCATTTACAGCCGTTATGCTGTCCGAGTCATCCCAGGTTTCTAAATAGTCTGATGCATTTGCAAATCTCCCTTTCCCTTCCCGATGTTTCTTTGGGCCAGATTAACCACGCTAATCGGTGAGTTGAGGTACTCTACTGCCTCGACATATATGTTGGAGCTACTATTATGACTCTAGGTGTCTTAGAGGATCATCTAGTAATCTAGCCATGCTTTGTGTTCTCAGTGTGATGATTTTGGCCATCATTCTCGAAAGCATCCCATGATGCCACTTAGTAGTAGGTATTCTACTCCTGGGTTTCTGAACCCGAGATTTCCCTACTTTCTTCATGTTGTTGGTGTTTGCTAGTTCCTTTAGGTTATTAGTAACCTTTGCATTAGTCCTCGAGGTCCATGGTATATTGTTCTTCCAAATACAATGAACTACTTATGGCAGTAGTTCCTCGTCGAACCACAAGATCACAACCAGAGTGCTCTTGATGAGTCCTCCATTCTATAATGTGAATCTGCCAGTCCTACCTTTTCTGCATGGGTTATCCGGAAGAAATATGTTGAACTCATTCAACATGCTAACCTATGCATCCACAACTCAGAAAATCATATGTTCTTTTGGGTTGTCCCTCTTTAGTTGTTTTCTGACCCCCGTCTACCAATTGATAGTTAGGAGTAGTCGTGCATTCATGTTTATCGATGCCTATTATTCTTGTGTTCCGTCAAGCCATTCTATTCCAGAATGACTAGGAGAAATGAACTCCAGTACCTCATCCATATCTAGGATTGGGTCAAAGTAGTCATACTCCGCAGATCAAAATACTAATCCAGTTTTTGTGTTGTTCCACCTTGGACTGTTACCATCTTTATATCAAGAATATCATGGGAATTGCACACCCTCTTATGAACTCTTGATACAGTGATACTTCTCGCCCTCTTTAGTCATTTCTCGGCTCCCGTGTTGTTGCAACCGGAATGCCGACAGATGAACTATGATGTGTGAAATCAATACTCCTAGCAACCCCGTTGCCTGGTAGTTAAAGGGCTATAATCTCATTCTTAGTATGTTAGCTATTGAGTTATCATTCTAAGACTGATCGTGCTACCTAGCCCTTATTTCTGGTGCACTTTTCAATCACTGAGTTAGGATAGTGCCAATCCTTGCTTATTTGATCATATCGTCTTGCCTGAGAAGCAAGATTGTTCTCGAGTTTAGTAACATATCGGTGGTTTGTGATTTTCTGAATATTCTCTTGGAAGTATCACCAGGTCGTCACCTGACCGCTATGTTGAGCTCGTGATCAAGTTGGTTTCAAAACCACCCTTTCTCCAAGAATCTGTGTTGGTTACCTCTGAGCTGGCTGGTTAAGCTGAACAACAACTTGTAGAGTTGAAGGATAAAAGCTTAATCCACTTAGCTCATATCAAGGGATATCGTGTATGTGTGTTGAAGAAAGATGATATCTTCATTGATTGATCCCTGTGGTCAATTGTTGGACCTATTATCTTAACCAATCTTTGATTTGGGTGTGGGCTATCCTCAAATCAAGTCAGAACCAACGATGCTCATAATGTTGTCTTATTCGTGGTTGAACCCTCGAGCATACACCATTACATCTTTTGGTCTGACCAATACTATCACATTGTTCACATAATGGTGGAAATCCAGTGATATGGAAATTTCGATGAGTTGCTGTTGAGCCCATCAGCAGCATTTTGTCTCCTCCATGATTCGTGTCGAGCATCCAGCTAGTGTTGGAAACTTTTAAAGCATTGCCTCATGTTCCATTCATGAGGTATATGTTTGGATGGAAGAAGTGACTTCCTCGAATTCATGTGCATTTGGTGCAAGTTGTCGCCGTGAGTTCAAGAAAGATTGGTTTTGTTTCCTCTGGTACCATCCCAAGTCAGTTATGCATGTGCGAATGTATTCTATGGATTGTAGATTAGTTACCTCCACTCCATATGGATTCCTTAGCACACCAAGCCACTGATTGATTTGTTCAGGAAAAGGAGTTAAGTGCTAATCCATGGTAATGCACAAGACTTCGTATCCCCGATGATGGTTCCCTACCAGGACTCGGTAGTGTTTTTATTGTAAGACTACCATGTGATCATGTTTGTCTGGGACAATGTGTTCACATGTGTGTAGCAGAACCAGCTCATGTTTTGGAGCTTGCTATCGTAGTTCATTTCCCGAGAATCTCGCACCGTCATCTCGTCGATTCGTGTTGCAAACTTTCATTCTTCTTCCTAGACTCGATGAGTCTGGATTATTCTGACACCAACCAGATCTGAATCTCAGGCAGATATGATGGTTGGAACATTTCCCAAGAACTATAATAATGGTCTCTCTGTAACCGGTTAAGTGGATGTCGTGGCCAACACACCCAGCCGGAAGACCTATTATTGTAGTATCTTGGTTAAGGAAGTTGGCCACCTCCCCATGAGGATTTCATATGAATTTACTTCCGTAGTTATTCCTTATGATTTTTGTGTTCCCGAAGTCCGACCTTTTACTTGATGTTCTAGATATCAAACCATAATTATCTATGGATTATGCTAGCACATCAAGGAGAACATTAGAAGCGGAGTGCTAAATGTCTCTCGGTCGATCATCCAGATTTTGTTTCCTTGGCCTCGCTAAGCTGAAATCTGAGAAGCTGTTATCTTCCTATGCATCTGTATCGTCCATCACTATCCATCATGGTAGTATGTTGTGTTGCCAGGATCCTTGACACGGATGTTGGTAAAACGTTGATGAATATGGAAATGCTCAAGTTCTTGAGAGAATGCACAAGCAAAATCATCCCTTGCGTTGTCTTCAACAAGGTAATCCACATCATCCATTCTAGTCCGAGCATGTCATTCTTTTGAACTCCTTCAAGTGACCATTTGTGATTTTCCTTGGGTTGGTTTAAAGAGTTTCGATGATCCATGCATCAAAAGTAATCCTTTTTGCCACTTAAGGGAATAATTCTACGAGTCACCTTCTCTAAGGTGCCCCGTTATGGAATCATGGCAATTATTTCATCGCTATCTTGAAACCATTCACCATCTCCTCAAGTGTGCAATTGTTGTCTACCTAGTGAACTTTCGTCATCCGTTTCACTCCATCCCTTCGGGCGTATGCTTCGTGTCTCAGCTCGAGAGATGTTGCTATGTCTCATTCCGTGAGTTGATCCTGAGTTGTTCGATCTTCGAGAAGACCGATTCTTCTAGAGTTTTTCCTTTCTTCTCGTTGTCATGTAGGTTGGAGTTCTCAGAGCAAGACGTCCGGACAAAGATGAGGATCAAATCAACGTTCTTATGAAATGCAACCTGAATCATGAAGTTTGTGCTAGCTTTATGTCCCTTCTGTCTTCTTACCTCACGTCTTGAATCTCAGGACGAGATTCTTGTTTAGTGGGGGTGAGCTGTCACATCCCTAGATCTGTTATGCTCTCGTCTAGTTAGTCTTGCGTTGCATCATGTTTAAATTTCTTTTAAACCTGAAATGGGGATTGCCTAAACCCTAGATCAAAGGAATTCACTAGGTTCAACTAAAATAATTTCAGTGAATCCAAATGGCTTTCAAAAATGTTCATCATTTCTGGAAAATGCTAGAAGCAATAACCAAAGGTGTTGCACATTTTTCCATGACATATTTGGGCTCTGAATTAAATCTTATTGTATTTGCATTTGTGCATTTAAATGCTATTAAACATTTTAAATGCTCAAATAATCATACACTAAAATGTTTACTATTGGATATATTCCAAACAGTAGTCATGATTAGTTTTATGATTTTTGGAAATGCCCTGACATTTTTAATAAAGCCCTGAAGTTACAGAAATAATAGAAAACATGAATTAATAAAAAGAAAGGAACTTACCTAGCAAGGCCCACCTAGCCTGGCACTGTAGCAGCCCACCTGGCCAGGCCTCTCTGGCAACCCAGCCCACCACCGCAGCTCCTGTCGTCGTCCTCCTTTGCCAGGAGGAGAAGCAGCTGCGTGCGGCACGCATAGCCACCCGTGGCCACCTCCTCCCTCCCTGCCTGCCTGGCTCCTCCCCGGTGCTCCTAGACGACACCACGGAGTGCCACGCAGCTCCCCTGGCCCCCTCTCACTCTCTCCCGTGCTCCTCCCCTCCTCCGGCTCTCTCCCTCGCACCACCCAAACGCGCCAACCGCCGCCGACGTGCACCACCGCGGCCACCGCCTCCCCCTCGCTTCTCTGACATGCCCAAGAGCCCCGCCAAGTCTGCCTCGACCTCTCTGTTAAGCCACGAGACGCCGGGTGCCCTGCATCATCGCCATCCATGTCATCTTCATCCTTGGGTCCGACGATCGCCGTCGTGGCTCCAACACCGTCCAAGCCTTCCCCGAGCTCGCCGACCCCTCCGTTCGATCCGCTATGAGCCCCGCCGCCTTTTCCCCTCCTCCTAGAGCTCGTTCCCACCCTCTAGCCGCCTCTTCTGCCGGAGCATGGAGCTCCCGCCGGCCGGCCATGTCGCTGTCGTGGGTACAGACGCCGTAGTTTGTGCCTGGGCGCGTCATCGTCCTTGGGTTGCTCCTAGGAGACGACCCCGACCACCAGTTGGTCCTGCCGTGCACCGGAACAACGAACCCACACGTGTCCGAACTCCATCCGCCGCTGATGACCTCACCGCGGTCGTCTCCAGCCACCCCAGCTGCCGCCGTCTACTCCATCAGCTGTGCGCGAGTAGTAGCTCTTCGTAGAGCCTCCCCACGCCCAAAACCATCGCCTGTGGGCGATTTCCGAAGCCCTCCGCCGTCTCTGTTGTCGTCGGGGACGAGCCGTGGACCAGGTCCGGTGAGTTTGTCCCCGCTGACCTTGACCTCGGGTGGACCCAGTTTGACCCCCTGGGTCACTGACGTGTGGGCCCCAGGCCACTAACTAAACCAAGTTAGTATTAGTTTAACGCTAACTAAACTTAGTTTAACTAACTACTGACAGACAGGACCCACTGGTCAGGTTTGACCTGAACCTGGTCTGTTGACCTGCTGACGTCACAACGACGTCATGCTGACACAGTTAACCTTTTTCTGGATTTATTCTTATTCTGAAAATTCCGGAAAATAGTATAAACTTCTAAAATTCATAGAAAATCAACCGTAACTCCAAGTGAAATAATTTATATATGAAAAATGATCAAAAAAATCCAATCTATCCATATGGTACCATTTTCATGCATGTTAGAACAACTTATAGTTGCTGTTTAGCACAAATCATATAAATGGCATTTAAGAAATCACATATGGAGTTTGAATTTGAATCTTGGATTCAAACCAACTCCATTTAACCTACTGCTAGAGGCATTAGCTGAAATCACAGCATATTGCCATGTCATGATCATGCATCATATTGTGCATTGCATTGATTGTTATTCTTCCTTGTTTGTCGGTGTTTGTTCCCTCCCAATAGACGACGTATCGACAATGAGTTCGATGACAGCGATGAAGAAACTATATTATCTTCATAAGTGCCAGGCAAGCAAAAGCCCCTTGTTCACTCTGATACAATCCCACTCTATCGCTCCTGCTCTCTTTTACTGCATTAGGACAACAACGACATATTTGTTACTTGCTGCGGTAGCTGAACCCCTTATCCTCTGCATGACCTGTCATTGCCACAGTAAATAGATGAAACCCACTAGCACGAGTAGGAGTTGTTTGAGCCCTGATGTGCCTACTCATTCATGTTTGTTTGTCATGCCTGCTACTGCTTAGAGTTGAGTCAGGTCTGATTCATCGGGGATGAATTGGAGGTGTGTGAACATGTCCTACTGTGTGTGAGCTAAGTGTGTGAACACGATTTGGTAAAGGTAGCGGTCAGAGGCCATGTAGGAGTACATGGTGGGTTGTCTCATTGAAGCCGTCCTTAGGAACTGAGTTCTGTGTTTGTGATCCATGAACAGTTACTACCACACATTGGGTTTCGGTAACTCGACCTCTCTCGACTTATTAATCAACATGATCTCTGTCCAGGAGTTGCAACTAGTTTCTGGTGTTTGTAGGTTGTGTTAGTAGTCTACCAAGTGGCACCCGGTACAGGTGGGCTTGGGACAGACTAGGCACCATGGCATGGTGTACCAAGCATAGATCCACCCGTCGAGGTGGCCTTGGGAACCCTGCACACATCGTTTGGGGCCGTGAGCGACACCCCGGCCGGATCTCCTTGCGGATGGAACTCGAATAGGCGATAAACCTGGACGAGAGACTTGTGTGGTTAGTCAGGTCATGGACGACACCCTCGTTGGGCTTTCGCTTGAAGGTTGCCGAGTACATGTCGTGTAAACGGCGGTAAGTGGTGAGAGCGTGTGTGAAGTACACCCCTGCAGGGTTAACATCATCTATTCGAATAGCCGTGTCCGCGGTAAAGGACTTCTGGGTTGCCTGTATAGTTCATAGACAAGTGAAAGTGGATACTCTAAATACGCAAGATAAGCGTGAGTGCTATGGATGGCGTTCTCGTAGGGAGACGGGAGCGGATCCATAGTGGTGTATTGATATGATGAATATGTGGACTCGTGTGCGCCACCTCAAAAGAGTTACTTGCAGTCGTAGTTCATGATAGCCACCGAGTCGAAGCTGGCTTGCTGCAGTTAAACCCCACCATCCCCTTTGTTGATAATGATGCATATGTAGTTAGATATGATGTAAGTCTTGCTGGGTACATTTGTACTCACGTTGCTTTATTTATGTTTTTGCAGAGAGAGTTCGGTCTCGCTAGTAGTTCCACGCGGACTTCGACGTTTAGCTTGATACCTCAGCTACAATCTTGTGCCCTCGGCGGGATCTGTTAGATAGTCAGGCTTCTCAGCCTTTTTCATTTCTAGATGTCTGTACTCAGACATGTTAAGCTTCCGCTTGTTCTTTAACTTGTATGCTCTGAATGCTGGGTCGTGAGACCCATGTTTGTAATATCTCGCTCCTCGGAGCCTATTGAATAAAATACTTGAGTTGTAGAGTCATGTTGTGATGCCATGTTGTATTTGCACATATCGAGCATATTGTGTGTATGTTATTGAAATGCTTGGTATGTGTGGGATCTGACTATCTAGTTGTTTATCCTTAGTAGCCTCTCTTACCGGGAAATGTCTCCTAGTGCTTCCACTGAGCCATGGTAGCTTGCTACTGCTCCGGAACACTTAGGCTGGCTGGCATGTATCCTTCTTCGTTCCTATGTCTGTCCCTTCGGGGAAATGTCATGCGGTGTCTACCAGAGTCCTGTTAGCCTGCTACAGCACGGTTTACCGGAGTCCTTCTAGCCCAGTTCCTACAACCCAGATTCACTCACTGATGACCGACACGTTTGTTGTTGGGTCATGTATGCCTGTCCCTGTAAGTAAGTGCCACTTTGGGTTCACGACTAGCCATGTCAGCCCGGGTTCTTTGTCACATGGATGCTAGCGGCACTATCATATACGTGAGCCAAAAGGCGCAAACGGTCCCGGGCCAGGTAAGGTGGCACCCGTGGGAATACCGTACGTGAGGCCGCAAAGTGATATGATGTGTTACATGCTAGATCGGTGTGACTTAGGATCGGGGTCCTGACAGAAGGACAAGCTCAAACCCAAGTGGGAGGGTCCGTTCATCATTGATAAAGTTCTCACCGGAGGAGCATACCGTCTGCGCAATACATCTGATAACAGACTCGAGCCGAACCCATGGAACGCGGCCAGACTCCGAAGATTCTACGCCTAGCACCGAACTCAGTGTTCGTCTCCTTAACTCTGCTCTTTCAATTATGTCGTCCTTCTTCCTTTCTCGCCCTCTTTACCTTTTTCACATAAAGCCTTCAATACTGTACGGATGCTTTGATCGCTCCGGCCGCACTACGCGTGCTCCTCTATACTTGGGGGCTTCCTATAAAGAAGCTAAACATAATTACTCTAATGACTCCCTGCCAACCACATATGCGTTTCTTTCCATATGTGCCTTTTCTTCACCATTATATGCATCGATATGACTTAAGTTTTGGCCATGCTGGGTTGCCTAGCTTTTGTGTTTATGCCCTACGTTCCCGTTAATTCAGCTAGGGCATAAGGGGAGCACCTCTGTGATTGTTACTGTTGGTTCAGCTGGATGTGTACCTCAGACTGGGTGAAGCCGAAAGCTAGCATTCTTACGGGAATATTCAGTCGGTGAACAGAAGATGTTTTTGTTTATTACAACATGAATCCCTAGATGTTTTGTTTCTTGTGCTTTTGTTCGCAGTTCGGACATGCACATCGATGCATGCGCACCCAAGGAAAGGAACCCCTAACCGGAACTATTCTCTCTGGAAGATGTTTCTTACTGTCCATGCAATATAACATAACTAGTTGGATACTTGTCTATTCAAGCACTTATGACCCCTGTTGGGGATATGACTACTGAGTTAAACCTCCTAGGAGGGGCCGGGTTAACTCACAAGGAATCCTGTACAAAAGCCCATGACGATGAAGGCTAAGGCTATGGTGTTTCAACTATGAAGACTTAGAGGCCCAAAGCCCAATGGAGGGTTAGGGCCCATAGTAGTGAACCGCCATAGATGCATAACTTGTATTGTAAGTCAGGGAAAGGAGAAACCGAGCCGGACACTTGTATGAGCTGGCCTCGGGATTCTGTAGACCGGCCGGGCGTCAACCTATGTATATAAAGGGACGACCCGACGGCGGTTCAGGGACAAGAAACAACAACTCGAGAATTAGGCAAAGCATATTTGCTCCCTAGTAATCAAGACCACATCAAGAATACCACAATTGGATCGTAGGCTTTTACCTTCACCGCAAGGGGCCGAAACAGTATAAACTCCATGTGTCCTTTGTCCGGTTTAACCCCTCTAAGCTAACCCGATCGCGATGGCTCCACGACTAAGTCCTTTCAACAGGACATCTAACGTGATAATTCCACGACAGTTGGCGCCCACCGTGGGGCTATCGCACGATGGTTTCAAGTTCTTAGAGGGCAAGTTCGAAGGGCTCAAGGGATACGCAGTGGGCCGGATGACTAAGAGTCATCGCGGCAAGCTCTACATCGATGATGCGGGTTGGGGCCCCGACGCCGGCTCAATCGAGTACGGGTATCGGTTCCCCTTAGGAGGAATTCACGTCTTCATCGGCAAGATCAGCTAACCGGGCCCTGAGCCGGACATCTGCACCGACCTCGTCGAGACAGCTCAACGTGTGAGTCCTGCCCGGATTCAGCCCGCCATGAAGCGTGCGTTCATAGGATGTATCCATGGGATCGAATCTGAACCGGTGTCCGAAGGTGAGACGGTCGTTTATTCCGATGGCGAGTCATCCACCGGTGAGACCGAATCTTTGTACCAAGTTCAAGATGGATTGCTCGAAGGGTATTCCGATCGCAGCACTATTCCGGAATTTCTTGAACCGCCAAATCGGGTCACAATCTTCATGGCCGGTACACAGCCAACATTGCAAAACTCAACTGCAGCGGCAATGAATTCCGGATCAGCAGCCGGGGCAGGAGGCCCCGTGCGCCGGTCGGCTCAAGTTCTTTCCGGTTTGTTGGACGCCTGGACGACATTATTGACCATGGCAGTTAGCCCAGAGACTCAAGATCGGCATAACGCGGAGGTCACAAAGCTGCGGGATCAGATAACTAAGGCCAAGGAGGACTTAGCGGCTAAGGAAACCAGGATGGCTGAAGAACGGGCCGCTTTGGATGCCCAGTCACAGAGGATTCTGGCCGAAAATTATCGACTTTTGCTGGATCAGAACGCTTCGAATGACGTATTGAGGAGGAGACCTCAGTCTCGCCTGCCGGCGGATTACAATGCGATGAATATCTTCAGTACACCAGGAGCAGGGACCAGCAACCCGGCAGCGATAAACCAGACTGCAATGCCAAGGACCGGAGCGCCGGATCAACCACAAGTGATAGGCCCACCTCGACGAACAGATAACCCGCCGCAGTATTCAACACCCCCGCCGGGTGACTTCTCCACCCCTTTGGACAACATGATCGCTGCAGCATCTCGATTGGCAGCTATTCCAATGGAGGGTGAGTCGCCAGCAACGGTGGAGATGCGGCGGGCCAGGGCTCTTCTTCAGACTGCCATGGTTCAGTAGTAGGCTTATTCATACAGCCGAGATAGGATTCACTCGACCCCTTGCCCGAGCAGGAGCTACAGCAGGCACATGGATGAGCCGGCTGTATCAAGTAGTGCACAGAACTGTGATGCCCCTCGAGGACCTAATCCAGCGCGCGGTGGTGCACATGCTCAGGACATGGTGGATAATGGCAGAGCATGAAGATAGGCCACATTAGCGGCACAGTACGCGGGTCATCATCAACCCGCCCCGGTTCAACCAGCAGCGTCAGTAGAATGAGGTACCGGGCTTGCTTTCAACTCATGGGGAGTGCCGTGTCTCACTCCGGCTCTGCGCAATGTATGGTTACCCGAGGATTTCAAGGGCCCGCGGAAGGTGCCTAATTACACCGCCAATTTATCCCCCGAGTCATGGGTTGAGAGCTGCGAGATGTCTATGGAGATGCTGGAGGTGGATGAAGCGGCATGTGCAAAATACTTCACCATGATGTTAGAAGGAACAGCTCGTACTTGGTTGATGAGCCTGCCTGCTAAACTCCATCGGGTCATGGGATCAATTGAAGGCCCGGTTTATAGTGAACTTCAAGGATACATGGAAACAACCCATGTCCATTGTGGATCTGGCTGCTTGTGTTCAAGGAGAAAACGAATCAACAACGCATTGGGTGCACCGGGTTTCAGAAATCCTGCATTCATCAGACCGCGTCAGTTCCGATATAGCAATTGTCACACTGGAGGGGAATTGCCAGTTTAAGTCGCTGAAGATGAAGTTGGGACGGCTCAAGCTCCACTACAATGATATGGGAACACTCATGGCAGCTCTGGTTAAATATGCTGATTCGGATAATACCAAAGATCCCGATTCTGATGAAGATAAGCAGGAGAAGGGAAAGAAGAATGTCGGTTCAAAGGGACAAAATAACCAGGCGAACCACGGGAACAATGGTAAGCGTAAGGCGGATAATTCGGATTTTGTGGCTAACACCAATGTACAGGGCAATGCGCAGCGTCGTAAGGGTAAACTGCCCCAGCACGATGGAGGCATGAATCTGCAGCGCCTGTTAAACCAGCCCTGCCCAAAGCACGGGACAAAGGAGGTTCCGGCAATGCACCTCTGGAAGGATTGTTTCATTATGAAGGAGTTCAAAAACTCTAATCTCTTCCGGTATGATCAGGGTCCGTCTGGCGGTTCAGGTCCAAGTTTTCATGGACCGGGTTACCATGGCGGCGGTTCAAACTCTAGATTTCAGAATAACCAGGACAACCAGAACAATCAAAGTGGCCACAACCAGCAGAATAATCAGGGGAATCAGCAGCAGTCAGGCTTTCAGAGTCACCCAAAGCAGTTGAATGGTGGGCAGTATCATGTTTTCACTACTAGCTTGTGTAAGCGCGATCAGAAGATTCACAAGACGGCAGTTAATGCTGTTGAACCGGCAGTACCCCGTTACTTGCATTGGTCCGAGCAGCCCATTGTGTGGAGCAGCGAGGATCATCCGCCCCGGGTTGATAATCCGGGTCATTTGGCTTTAGTGGTGGCACCTCAGGTGGGAGGTTATAAATTCACCAAAGTGCTCATGGATGGAGGGATCAGTATCAACATCCTGTATTATGAAACCTTCTGTCGCATTGGGTTGACGGATAAGAATCTTAAACCGTCGAACACTGTTTTTCACAGTGTGGTACCAGGTAAATCGGCATATCCAATTGGCAAGATAGCGTTGGAGGTTGTATTTGGTGATGAGCATGATTCCAGGTCAGAAACTTTGACGTTTGAACTGGTCAAAATCCAAAGCCCATATCACGCCCTATTTGGTCGGCCGGCTTACGCAAAGTTCATGGCAAGGCCCTGTTATATTTATTTGCAGCTCAAAATTTCGGGTCATAAGGGGACCATCATGGTGCATAGGAGTCGTAAGATCGCTTTGGACTGTGAAGAAGGTGATGCGGCTTATGCTGAGTCGGTTTATGCAACAGAATAGTTGAAGTTCTACAAAGACAATGTTGATCCGACAGATATGACCCCTCTGAGGAAGCCCACCACTGAGCATGACCCGACCCTCAAGTTCAAACCGGCTGATGAGACTAAACTTGTTGATTTTGTTCCTGGCAATTCATCCAAACAGTTTAGTATCAGCACTAATCTGGATCTGAAATAGGAAAGCACGCTCATCGAGTTCATCCGTGAGAACCGGGACATCTTTGCATGGAAGCCTTCTAACATGCCAGGGGTACCGAGGGAACTCGCTGAGCACACTCTCAATATTGATCCCAAGTTTAAACCGGTCAAATACTTTCTTCGCCGCTTCAACGAAGAAAGGCGCAAGGCCATTGGAGAATAGGTAGCCCGGCTGTTGGCTGCTGGGTTTATCGTCGAAGTTTTTCATCCAGAGTGGCTGGCCAATCCGGTGCTAGTGCTTAAGAAGAATGGCACTTGGCGCATGTGTGTGGACTACACGGACTTGAACAAGGCTTGTCTGGCAGATCCTTTTGCTCTCTCGCGTATTGATCAGATCATTGATGCTATGGCGGGTTGTGAGCGTTTGAGTTTTTTGGATGCTTATTCTAGTTATCATCAGATCAAAATGGCAGTTAAGGACCAGGACAAGACAACCTTCATGTCAGGACCCCGACTCAAAGTCACATCGATCTAGCCGGTAACACCTCATATCACTTTGCGGCCTCACGCACGGTATCCCCACGGGTGTCGCCTTACCTTTGCCCGGGACCGTTTGCGCCTTTTGGCTCACGTATATGATAGTGTCGCTAGCATCCATATGATAAGGAGTCCGGGCTGACATGACTAGTCGTAAACCCAAAGTGGCACAGACTTACAGGGACAGGCATCCATGACCCAGCTTCGAACGTGTCGGTCATCAGCAAGTGGGTCCGGGCTATAGCACTGGGCTAGCAGGACTCCGGTAAACCGGGCTGTAGCGGGCTAACAGGACTCTGGTACTCAAAGCGTGACATTTCCCCGAAGGGACAGACACAGGAACGAAGAAGGACACATGCCGGCCAGCCTAAGTGTTCCAGAGCAGTAGCAAGCTACCATGGCTCAGCGGTAACACTAGGAGACATTTCCCGGTAAGAGAGGCTACTGAAGATAAACAACTAGATAGTCAGATCCCACACATACCAAGCATTTCAATCATACACACAATATGCTCGATATGTGCAAATACAACAAAGCATCACAACATGACTCTACGACACAAGTACTTTATTTAAGGCTCAGGGAGCCATACATAACATACACAAGGTACGGGTCTCACGACCCAACATACAAGTCATACAGTCATACAAACCGGCAGCGGAAGTAACTTGTCTGAGTATAGACAACTAATAAAATAAAAGAGGCTTGGAAAGCCTAGCTATACTACGTGGTCCTTCACAAGCTCAGGGTCACCACCTGGGTCTTTAGCCTACTCGTTGATGTCAACGTCTACATAGAACCCATCAGAAGGGGTTGCAGCGTCTTCTGTAAAAATGTAGATTATAGCAACATGAGTACAAAGGTACTCAGCAAGACTTACATCAGAATCCTACATACATGCATATTATCAAGAAGGGTTGGTGGAGTTATTGCAGCAAGCCAGCTTTGACTCTTGGCTAGACTATCCTACGATACTCCAACTTGAAATGGTTTTGCGCACACGAGTCCACTACTCACCACTTCAATACACTACCGAGGATTCGCCTCCGTCTTCCTACGGAAGAGCCATCCTCGGCACTCACACTTATCTTGAGGCTTTTAACAGTTTCCATTTACTTGTCTATGAACTGTATAGGCAACCAAGTAGTCCTTTACCGCGGACGCGGCTATTCGAATAGATTATGATAACCCTGCAGGGGTGTACTTCTTCATACATGTTTCCACCACTTAGCGTCTGCACACGACATGTGCTCGGCAGACTTCAAGCGAAAGCCGACGTGGGTGTAGACCACGACCTACCTAAACACTTAAGCCTCTAGTCCAGGTTTATCGCCTATTCAGGTTCCATCCGCAGGGAGTCCGGCCGAGGTTTCCCATACGGCCCCGAACGATGTGAACAGGGTTCCCGAGATACCTAACGGGTATTCGGTACACCGTGCCACGTACCTACCGCATCACAGCCCACCCCTACGGTCAGCGCTGTCCACGGCCTCCAGTAGGCTACAAACACCAGAAACTACTTGCAACTCCTGGACAGAGAGCTAGGGTGAATAAGAAGTCGAGCGGGGTCATATTTCAGGGCCCAATGCATGGTAGTAGCTGTATCTTAAATCACGCATACAGATCTCAGTGCTTAAGGTCGGCTTCAATGAAACAACCCACCATGTACTCCTACATGGCCTCTCATCGATACCTTTACCAAATCGTGTTCACCACACCACTCTCATTACCGACATAACATTTCACTCTAGCCCATCACCCAGATGAACCAGACCTGACACGACTCTAAGCATAGCAGGCATAGCAAGGTAGGAACAACACATACATATGGCTCAAACAACTCCTACACATGCTAGTGGGTTTCATCTAGTTACTGTGGCAATGACAGGTCATGCAGAGGAAATGGGTTCAACTACCGTAGCACACAGCAGTTTGAAACGCGTTGTCTTAATGCAGTAAAAGAGAGCAGGAGCGAGAACATGGGATTGTATCGATATGATCAAATGGTTGGTTGCTTGCCTGATGGTTCGATGCACTGATACGGTTCTTCGTTAGGGTAATCACGGTACTCCTCGGAGGCAGAACCTGTCGCAAAGGACACCGATACACAACCATCACCAAACAATGTGCAACAATATGATGCATGCATGAAACATGGCAATATGAGTGTGTTGGGCTAATGCAACTAAAACCAGAAGGGTTTGAACAAATTTGAATCAAAGATTCAAATTTCAAACTCAAACATGGCCTTTTAAGGTGCTTTTCCTTGTTCTGTTTAAAACATCTATTTAACTTGTTTGATCATGCATGAAAATAGTACAGATGGATAGATTGGATTTTTTTGATCATTTTTCATATATAATTTGTCCAATTTGGAGCTACAGAATAAAAGTTATGAATTTTTGAAGTTTAAATAATATTCTGGAATTTCCTGATTTAAATTAAATCCAGAAAATCAATTACTGCGTCAGCCTGACGTCAGTGTGACGTCAGCAGGTCAACGGAACAGGTCTGGGTCAAACCTGACAGTGGGTCCCGCATGTCAGGGTGATTATTTTAATTAAAACTTAATTAAAACTAATCCTGTTTAATTAACAGGGCTGGGCCCCACCTGTCATTGACTCAGGGGAGTCAACCAGGGCCCACCCGTGGTCAAACCCGGGTCGGCTGCACCGGCGTTTAGCCGCCGGCGAGCCCGACGCGGCGGCGGGAGTGGTTTTGGCCATTTCGGCCACCAAATGGGCCGCGGAGACCACCGGAGGGGAGCTGAGGACAAACCGCAGCTCTTGGCGGAGTCCGTTGAGGTCGGGGTGGCCGGAGTTGGCGCCGGCGACGACTTGGGCGGCCACCGGGGTTCGGCCGAAGACGAACTTGACGCTAGAGGGGTCGGTGAGGCTCGGGGAGTGGCTAGCTAGATGCTACGTGACACGGTGAGCATGACGGACACCAGTTTGTGGCCGGAGGATGACCGGGAGCACGTCGGCGACGAGCTCCACGGCGGTGGGTGCGGTTGAGCTCCGGGAGGTTGCTACACGGCTCGGGAGCAAGAACGGAAGGGAGGGGAAGATGGCTAAGCTCACAGTGAGTGCGACGGAGTCCTTGGTGCGGCCGGAGATGGACCGGAGCGACGACGGCGTTGAAGGGGATCTCCGGCGACGGTGAGCTCGGGCGAGGTCGGTGCGGTGGACTCGGGCGTTGCGAGCGCTCGGGGCTCGGCTGCTCGATGAAGTGGACAGCGGCGGAGCTCCTGGACACGGTGGCACGGCGTGGGGTGGACGGAGGGCGTGGCTACGGCGAGGGGGTGGCGGCGATGGCGTCGGCCATGGCTGGGGCGTGCGAGGGGGAGGAGCTGGAGAGGAGAGGGGGTGTCTGGGGGGTTCGGGGGAGAGAGGGAGGCTGATCCACGGCGTTAGCCGGGCGAGGGAGGCGGCGAGGCGGCGAGCAGCTGCGTGGCGAGCTGCGGTGCTCGCCGTCGAGCACCTGCCTGCCTGCCTGGCCGGAAGCAGCTCGCTGGCGCGGTGCTGGGCTGGGCCGGCAGGTGGGCCGGTACTGGGCGACAGGTAAGCTTTTCCCCTTTTTTTCTGTTTCTGTTTTTATTTAATATATCTGCAACTTTGTTGAATTTAATAAAATATCTAGGCAACTTCAAAAATCACCAAATCACTCCTGGTCCATAGTTGGATTATTTCCAACATGAAACATTTTAGTTTGGAGGTATTTGAGCATTTAAATATTTTATATAATTTTAAATGCCCAAATTCAAATATTTATGAATTAATTCAAAAACCCTAAGATGGCCTAGGAAAATGTGCACCACTTTTGGCAGAGGTTCTGAACCAAGACAAAAATGATGGGCATTTTAGAAGGGCATTTCAGGTTCATTGAAAAGTTTTTAGTAAACCCTAGTTGGTTTCAGAGGGGACTGGGGGTTCTGTCATCCCCATTTCAAGTTTCTGATGAAGAAGTAAACATGATGCAACACTCTAATGCATGACTAGCTAGGGTGTGACAACTCACCCCCACTCAAAAGAATCTCGTCCCGAGATTTGGGTTCCTCCGGGAAGAAGGCGGGGTACTCGAGTCGAAGACGATCCTCTCTTCCCCAAGTTGCTTCATCCTCAGAATGGTGCGACCATTGAACCTTGAGAAACTTGATATTATGACGTCGAGTGGTACGTTCGGCCTGATCGAGGATACGAACGGGGTACTCTCGATATGTAAGATTATCTTGGAGATCAAGCGTTTCGTGGTCCACTCCACGGATAGGATCCGAGAAGCAACGCCTGAGTTGGGAAACGTGGAAGACATCGTGGACTCTGGAGAGATGCGGAGGTAGTTCCAACTGGTAGGCAACTTCTCCTCGTTTGGCGAGAATGCGAAAAGGTCCAATGTAACGAGGAGCCAATTTGCCTTTGATACCGAAACGATGGGTTCCCTTCAGAGGGGTGACCCGAAGATAAGCCTTCTCGTCAACCTCGAAAGTCATAGCCTTATGTTTCGGTCATATTGACTCTTTTGACGAGATTGGGCTGTTTTCAACTTTTCACGAACGATGCGAACTTGTTCTTCTGCTTCCTGAATCATATCCGGGCCAAAGAATTGTCTTTCCCCGGTCTCTGACCAGTTAAGGGGTGTTCGACACCGTCGTCCATAGAGAACTTCAAAAGGGGCTTTACCCAAGCTAGATTGATAGCTGTTGTTGTAAGCGAATTCGGCAAATGGAAGGCACTTTTCCCAGTCCATTCCGAATGAGATAACAGAGGCTCGAAGCATGTCTTCTAGAATCTGGTTGACGCGTTCCACTTGACCACTCGACTGAGGGTGGAAAGCAGTGCTGAAGGAGAGACGGGTTCCCATAGCATTTTGGAAACTTTCCCAAAATCGAGAGGTGAAGAGGCTTCCTCGATCCGAGTTAATTTCCAAAGGAACACCATGGAGAGACACTATTCGGGAGATGTATAAGTCTGCCAGCTGACTAGCGGTTATACTCTCACGAACAGGTAAGAAATGGGCTACTTTGGAAAGACGATCGACAACGACAAAGATAGCATTATTCCCTCTCTTGGTCCTGGGAAAACCGGTAATGAAATCCATGCCAATTTTATCCCATTTCCATTCAGGAATAGCTAGGGGTTGAAGGGTGCCAGCAGGCCGTTGATGCTCTGCTTTTACACGACGACAGACGTCGCAATTAGCAATATACTGAGCAATTTCTCTCTTCATCCTAGTCCACCAGAACCTCTGGCGTAGGTCCTGATACATCTTAGTACTACCGGGATGAATAGTGAGAGGAGATTCATGAGCCTCCTTAAGGATCAACTGCCGTAGATGCTGGTTCTTGGGAACCACTAGACGGTTCTCAAAGTACACAACACCATGATCATTTGTGGAGAAACAACTAGCACCTCCGCTAGCAATGTTCTCTTTGATTTTAGATATTCCCTTATCTCGCTTCTGGGCAGCAATGATTTGATCCGTAAGAGTAGGTTTCGCCACCAAGGTGGAAAGAAATCCTTGAGGAACAATGTGAAGGTTAAGCTTCCGAAATTCCTCATGGAGAAGCGGTTGACTTTGTTGTAACACCAGATTGTTACAATAAGATTTACGACTTAGCGCATCAGCCATGACGTTGGCTTTCCCTGGGGTGTAGGTTATTCCTAAGTCGAAGTCTGTGATCAATTCAACCCAACGTCTTTGCCTGAGATTCAGATCCGGTTGGGTGAAAATGTACTTCAGACTTTGGTGATCAGTGAATATTTCGCAACGATTACCGAGGAGGTAATGTCGCCAGGTCTTAAGTGCATAGACTACAGCTGCAAGCTCTAGATCATGAGTAGGATAATTCTCCTCGTGTGGGTGCAATTGCCGTGAAGCATAGGCAATTACGTGTCGATCTTGCATGAGAATGCAACCTAGTCCTTGTCGCGAGGCGTCGCAGTAGATAACAAAGTCCTTGGAGAAGTCTGGCGGTACCAGTACGGGAGCAGAAGTCAGGCGTCTTTTCAGTTCCTGAAAGCTGTGCTCACATTGTGGAGTCCACTCGAACTTCTTATCTTTCTTGAGGAGTTCGGTTAGAGGTTTGGCAACCTTGGAGAAGTTCTCGACAAAGCGACGACAATAGCTCGCTAAGCCGAGAAAACTCCGAACTTGCTTGACCGATTCAGGTGGAGTCCAGTTAAGGACGGCTTGAACTCGCTCAGGGTTAACAGCAATACCTTTACCAGATATTACATGACCCAGATAGGTCACTTCTGACAACCAGAATTCACATTTAGAAAATTTGGCATAAAGGCGATGCTCTCGAAGTTTCTGCAACACTAGCCTTAGATGTTCGGCATGTTCTTCCTCGTTCTTGGAGTAGATGAGTATATCATCGAGGTAAACCACGACGAATTTATCCAAATACTCCATGAAGATTGAGTTCATTAACCGAGAAAAGGTGGCTGGAGCGTTGGTTAAACCGAAGGACATGACGGTGTACTCGTATTGGCCGTAACGAGTAACAAAGGCCGTTTTAGGAATGTCCCCGTTTCTGATTTTGATTTGATGGTAGCCCAACCTCAAATCCATCTTGGAGAAGACTGAGGATCCAGCGAGCTGATCGTACAGGTCGTTGATCCTGGGAAGTGGATATTTGTTCTTGATGGTGACCAAATTGACAGGTCGGTAATCTACAACCATCCGGTCCGTACCATCCTTCTTCTTGACGAATAGGACGGGGCAAGCCCACGGAGAAGAGCTAGGTCGGATGAAACCCTTTTTCAAGGACTCATCGAGTTGTTTCTTAAGCTCGGCTAGTTCTAGGGGTGCCATCTTATAAGGTCTTCTAGCAATCGGAACGGTTCCTGGAATGAGGTCTATTACGAACTCAACATCCCTGTCAGGTGGAACACCTGGCAATTCCTCTGGGAAGACATCCGGGAAGTCACGGACTACCGGAACGTCCTCAAGGTCTGGCAAAGGGCTGGCGTTAAGAGAATATAATTGTCGCTTAGCTATTCGGGTCAAGACATTGACTATCTTTCCCGAAGGGTGGGTGAGTTGAACAGTCCTAGAGAAGCAATCGATTTGGGCATGATGAGCCGACATCCAGTCCATACCCAAAATGATATTAATATCTGAAGATTTAAGGGCTATCAAGGACGCGAGGAAAACAAGTCTGTCGACTTGGATTTCATTTCCATGGCTTACTCGAGAAGTTTGCCATTTGGATCCCGGAGTTTGAATTACCATAGAGGTTGGCATATCACCGAATGCGACGTTATGCAAACGAGCATAATTTTCAGATATAAAAGAATGAGAGGCTCCTGTATCGAAAAGAACAGATGCCGGGTGGCAATTAACAAGAAGCGTACCGAGAACGACGTTGGGATCCTCTTGAGCTTCTTCGGCAGAAATACAATTGACATGGCCACGTGAAGCGGTGACCGGCTTGGCGTGGAATATTTTTCCTGTCGGCTTGCCACGGCCAACAGCTTTAGCAGATTGATTGGGGTTGGTCTGGGGACACTCACGCATATAGTGGCCAGATTCCCCACACTTGAAACAAGTCACGGAACTGGTACGTGGAGGAGCATTGTTAGTTGGACCTCCATAGGGCTTGGCCGGTGCAGACTGTTGAACGGGGCGAGGCGCCTGGAAGGATGGCCTTGGTGTGAACCTGGGTGGCAGGGCGGTGTTGGGTACCCACACGCGGCGCTTCTGAGGACCAGCACCAGATGAGGAACCCATGTCACGGCCATGCTTGCGTGTTGCGTCATAGTCCGTCTGACCAGTTTCAGCACTGATGGCTTTGTTGACAAGTTTCTGAAAAGATGTGCACTCATGCAGACGGAGGTCGCGGCGAAGCTCAGGACTAAGGCCCTTACGGAACCTTGCTTGCTTCTTGGCATCGGTAGACACTTCCTCAGTTGCATATCGTGCGAGATTACCAAACTCCCTGCTGTAAGCATCCATAGAGAGTCGGCCTTGGGTGAAACTGCAAAATTCTTCACGTTTACGGTCCATGAGACCCTCCGGAATGTGATGTTCACGGAAAGCCTCACTGAACTCAGCCCAAGTAGTGACATGGCCTGCTGGGCGCATAGCTCCATAATTCTCCCACCATAGACTGGCGGGGCCTTCAAGATGATATGCAGCAAAGGTGACCTTGTCAGCCTCCGCTACCAGCGCGGAACGCAGTTTGTGAGAGATACTGCGAAGCCAGTCATCAGCGTCGAGAGGCTCGACGGAGTGGTGGAACGTGGGTGGATGTAATTTGATAAAATCACTGAGTGACACCACGTTAGTCCTCTGATGGTGTGCTGTGTTCTGTTCAATACGCTCCAACAAACGGTTGGTCTCCCGCTTGTTTGTCTCAGCTTCCATCATAACCTCGGCTAGTGAAGGAGGATGAGGCAGATTTGCATCCCTGGCTTCACTGCCTTCGGCCTGCTCTTGAGAAGCAGGGTTAGCGCGCGTGTTGACCATCCTAGGTAAACAAGACAATGATTTAGTCAGGATGGCAAAATTCCGACATAGGGTAAAAATGTAAGGAATAACTCGAAATGCAAGATGATCATCCGTATGACATGGTAGATACAGAAACTGCTTCTTTATTCCATCGTCATACCCACCATACAGGGTTTAGTACAAGACCAAACAAAGTACTATTACGGTGAAAGATGATTACATCTCATCGGAGGCATTCCAAGCTCCTATACATTATTTTTCTGCACCTCCGGAAGGAGTACAAACTAGGTCATATCCCACGAGTCACGCGGGACGATAGACGACACAGCTAGTGCGATCTAGTGATACTACTGCTAACTCAGACCGATCCGTAGTAGTCCTCGTAAAAGTCACCTCCATAGCCTGGGAGCTCAACATGATCATCCGGAAACAGGCGATCTCGCGGAGCTTGTGGACCATAGGGGCTAGGATGAGGCCTTGGACCAACAAACGGTGGCCTGCGGGGCCCGCGAGGTGGGGTGATGCCTCCTACATCACGCCAAACCATCACGTCTGGCAGAGCAGATCTCACAGGATAGAGATCGCGCATATCTGAGAATCCAGCTTGCACCGCCGGTGCGAACCGAGTCAAAGTGGCCCAGTGGTCAGCACGGGTATTGAAGAGCTCTAACCTTAAGGCCCGATTTTCACGGTCCTTATCCTCGAGCATCTCAGCAGTGGTGCGAGTCCGTGAATCCTCCTGAGTGGGGTCAGCATAAATAGCCTGGAGATACCCTTGTGCTCCTGGAAGTGATCCTGGCATATACCGGAAATCAGAGTCCCGAAATAGACCAGATCTGACTCGCATAATGGTCATCATAGAGTAGGCGGCGTCCTGCACAGCCATCTCAATAGTAACCCCGAGACCATAGGAGCAGTGAAGAGGCTCGGTGGATCCAGGATAAGATGGAAATATCCTGACAGTGCAGAGATACTGGCTTTGATTAAAGTCTCGGAATTGCTCTTCGACCGTGTACTCAGGATACCAGCGGTATCCAGCCTCAGTCATTACCCTGACCAACTTGGCAGTATGGCCGGGTACATCTAGGCATCGGGTCAGGCGAACCACTTGATTGAGGTCGCGAGTGGCCATCTGAAAGCACAATCGTAATGCAAAGGCATTAGAATTTCTAGCGAAATTTTGGCAGCATAACAGCTGTAAATGCTCAAGAAGGATTTTGAGACATTTGACAAAGGATTTCATACACACTCAACATCATCATATCAAAGTTCTGAATCCATTCTAACAACATAATGTGGTGGTAGAACTGAACTAGGCTTGTATCCATCAAACTTATAAGGTACTACTGATTAGTAACACGTGATCCTGATAGAGAGAATAGATCCTAATTCCTTAACCCCCGGTAGAAGAATGGACTGACTCAGATCAGAATATCATAAGATAAAGGAGTAAAAAGAGCCTTACGTTCCATCCCACAAACAATTCCCCTACATATAACTAAAGAATTTCTAGACTCAACATCGACCAGTTTGGCTTGGAGAACCTACATGCAGTCCGGCTCTGATGCCAACGCTGTCAGGACCCCGACTCAATGTCACATCGATCTAGCCGGTAACACCTCATATCACTTTGCGGCCTCACGCACGGTATTCCCACGGGTGTCGCCTTACCTTTGCCCGGAACCGTTTGCGCCTTTTGGCTCACGTATATGATAGTGTCGCTAGCATCCATATGATAAGGAGCCCGGGCTGACATGATTAGTCGTAAACCCAAAGTGGCACAGACTTACAGGGACAGGCATCCATGACCCGGCTTCGAACGTGTCGGTCATCAGCAAGTGAGTCCGGGCTGTAGCACTGGGCTAGCAGGACTCCGGTAAACCGGGCTGTAGCGGGCTAACAGGACTCCGGTACTCAAAGCGTGACATTTCCCCGAAGGGACAGACACAGGAACGAAGAAGGACACATGCCGGCCAGCCTAAGTGTTCCAGAGCAGTAGCAAGCTACCATGGCTCAGCGGTAACACTAGGAGACATTTCCCGGTAAGAGAGGCTACTAAAGATAAACAACTAGATAGTCAGATCCCACACATACCAAGCATTTCAATCATACACACAATATGCTCGATATGTGCAAATACAACGAAGCATCACAACATGACTCTATGACACAAGTACTTTATTTAAGGCTCAGAGAGCCATACATGACATACACAAAGGTACGGGTCTCACGACCCAACATACAAGTCATACAGTCATACAAACCAGCAGCGGAAGTAGCTTGTCTGAGTACAGACAACTAGTAAAATAAAAGAGGCTTGGGAAGCCTAGCTATACTACAAGGTCCTTCACAAGCTCAGGGTCACCACCTGGGTCTTTAGCCTACTCGTTGATGTCAACGTCTACATAGAACCCATCAGAAGGGGTTGCAGCGTCTTCTGTAAAATGTAGATTATAGCAACATGAGTACAAAGGTACTCAGCAAGACTTACATCAGATCCTACATACATGCATGTTATCAAGAAGGGTTGGTGGAGTTATTGCAGCAAGCCAGCTTTGACTCTTGGCTAGACTATCCTACGATACTCCAACTTGAAATGGTTTTGCGCACACGAGTCCACTACTCACCACTTCAATACACTACCGAGGATCCACCTCCGTCTTCCTACGGAAGAGCCATCCTCGGCACTCACACTTATCTTGAGGCTTTTAACAGTTTCCATTTACTTGTCTATGAACTGTATAGGCAACCAAGTAGTCCTTTACCGCGGACGCGGCTATTCGAATAGATTATGATAACCCTGCAGGGGTGTACTTCTTCATACATGTTTCCACCACTTAGCGTCTGCACACGACATGTGCTCGGCAGACTTCAAGCGAAAGCCGACGTGGGTGTAGACCACGACCTACCTAAACACTTAAGCCTCTAGTCCAGGTTTATCGCCTATTCAGGTTCCATCTGCAGGGAGTCCGGCCGAGGTTTCCCATACGGCCCCGAACGATGTGAACAGGGTTCCCGAGATACCTAACGGGTATTCGGTACACCGTGCCACGTACCTACCGCATCACAGCCCACCCCTACGGTCAGCGCTGTCCACGGCCTCCAGTAGGCTACAAACACCAGAAACTACTTGCAACTCCTGGACAGAGAGCTAGGGTGAATAAGAAGTCGAGCGGGGTCATATTTCAGGGCCCAATGCATGGTAGTAGCTGTATCTTAAATCACGCATACAGATCTCAGTGCTTAAGGTCGGCGTCAATGAAACAACCCACCATGTACTCCTACATGGCCTCTCATCGATACCTTTACCAAATCGTGTTCACCACACCACTCTCATTACCGACATAACATTTCACTCTAGCCCATCACCCAGATGAACCAGACCTGACACGACTCTAAGCATAGCAGGCATAGCAAGGTAGGAACAACACATACATATGGCTCAAACAACTCCTACACATGCTAGTGGGTTTCATCTAGTTACTGTGGCAATGACAGGTCATGCAGAGGAAATGGGTTCAACTACCGTAGCACACAGCAGTTTGAAACGCGTTGTCTTAATGCAGTAAAAGAGAGCAGGAGCGAGAACATGGGATTGTATCGATATGATCAAATGGTTGGTTGCTTGCCTGATGGTTCGATGCACTGATACGGTTCTTCGTTAGGGTAATCACGGTACTCCTCGGAGGCAGAACCTGTCGCAAAGGACACCGATACACAACCATCACCAAACAATGTGCAACAATATGATGCATGCATGAAACATGGCAATATGAGTGTGTTGGGCTAATGCAACTAAAACCAGAAGGGTTTGAACAAATTTGAATCAAGGATTCAAATTTCAAATTCAAATATGGCCTTTTAAAGTGCTTTTCCTTGTTCTGCTTAAAACATCTATTTAACTTGTTTGATCATGCATGAAAATAGTACAGATGGATAGATTGGATTTTTCTGATCATTTTTCATATATAATTTGTCCAATTTGGAGTTACAGAATAAAAGTTATGAATTTTTGAAGTTTAAATAATATTCTGGAATTTCCTGATTTAAATTAAATCCAGAAAATCAATTACTGCGTCAGCCTGACGTCAGTGTGACGTCAGCAGGTCAACGGAACTGGTCCAGGTCAAACCTGACAGTGGGTCCCGCATGTCAGGGTGATTATTTTAATTAAAATTTAATTAAAACTAATCCTGTTTAATTAACAGGGCTGGGCCCCACCTGTCATTGACTCAGGGGAGTCAACCAGGGCCCACCCGTGGTCAAACCCGGGTCGGCTGCACCGGCGTTTAGCCGCCGGCGAGCCCGACGCGGCGGCGGGAGTGGTTTTGGCCATTTCGGCCACCAGATGGGCCGCGGAGACCACCGGAGGGGAGCTGAGGACAAACCGCAGCTCTTGGCGGAGTCTGTTGAGGTCGGGGTGGCCGGAGTTGGCGCCGGCGACGACTTGGGCGGCCACCGGGGTTCGGCCGAAGATGAACTTGACGCTAGAGGGGTCGGTGAGGCTCGGGGAGTGGCGAGCTAGATGCTACGTGACACGGTGAGCATGACGGACACCAGTTTGTGGCCGGAGGATGACCGGGACCACGTCGGCGACGAGCTCCACGGCGGCGGGTGCGGTTGAGCTCCGGGAGGTTGCTACACGGCTCGGGAGCAAGAACGGAAGGGAGGGAAAGATGGCTAAGCTCACAGTGAGTGCGACGGAGTCCTTGGTGCGGCCGGAGATGGACCGGAGCGACGACGGCGTTGAAGGGGATCTCCGGCGACGGTGAGCGCGGGCGAGGTCGGTGCGGTGGACTCGGGCGTTGCGAGCGCTCGGGGCTCGGCTGCTCGATGAAGTGGACAGCGGCGGAGCTCCTGGACACGGTGGCACGGCGTGGGGTGGACGGAGGGCGTGGCTACGGCGAGGGGGTGGCGGCGATGGCGTCGGCCATGGCTGGGGCGTGCGAGGGGGAGGAGCTGGAGAGGAGAGGGGGTGTCTGGGGGGTTCGGGGGAGAGAGGGAGGCTGATCCACGGCGTTAGCCGGGCGAGGGAGGCGGCGAGGCGGCGAGCTGCGGTGCTCGCCGTCGAGCACCTGCCTGCCTGCCTGGCCGGAAGCAGCTCGCTGGCGCGGTGCTGGGCTGGGCCGGTACTGGGCGACAGGTAAGCTTTTCCCCTTTTTTCTGTTTCTATTTTTATTTAATATATCTGCAACTTTGTTGAATTTAATAAAATATCTAGGCAACTTCAAAAATCACCAAATCACTCCTGGTCCATAGTTGGATTATTTCCAACATGAAACATTTTAGTTTGGAGGTATTTGAGCATTTAAATATTTTATATAATTTTAAATGCCCAAATTCAAATATTTATGAATTAATTCAAAAACCCTAGGATGGCCTAGGAAAATGTGCACCACTTTTGGCAGAGGTTCTGAACCAAGACAAAAATGATGGGCATTTTAGAAGGGCATTTCAGGTTCATTGAAAATTGTTTTAGTAAACCCTAGTTGGTTTCAGAGGGGACTGGGGGTTCTGTCATCCCCATTTCAAGTTTCTGATGAAAAAGTAAACATGATGCAACACTCTAATGCATGGCTAACTAGGATGTGACACTTCATCACTCCCTTTGGAGCCTTCTGCTATGTATATATGCCTTTTGGACTCAAGAGTGCACAAGCAACTTATCAGCGATGTGTACAGAATTGTCTTTATACTTAGATTGGGCGCAATTTTCATGCTTATGTGGACGACATTGTGGTGAAATCCAGGAACAAGGAGACGCTGATCGATGACCTCAAGGAGACCTTTGACAATCTTCGAGTTTATAAGATGATGCTCAATCCGGACAAGTGTGTTTTCGGTGTTCCGGCAGGCAAGCTCTTAGGCTTTCTGGTGTCTAACAGGGGCATTGAGGCTAATCCGGAAAATATCAAAGCGATTACATCTTTAACTAAACCAGCGTGTATCAATGATGTTCAGCGTCTGGCGGGTCGAATTGCAGCCCTGAGCCAGTTTATCAGCCGCCTGGGAGAGAAGGCGATCCCTCTGTATCAGATGTTGAGGAAAACATACACTTTTGTCTGGATTGACGGAGTTGATGCGGTGTTTGAGGACTTGAAGAGGCAGTTGGTTGAACCGTCGGTCCTTGCTGATCCGGTTGATAATGAGCCGCTGTTATTATACGTGGCTGCTAATGCCCGGGCTGTCAGTGTGGCCACTGTGGTCAAGCGCAAGGAAGCTCGGAAGGAATATCCAGTTCAAAGGCCGGTTTACTATATCAGCGAAGTGCTCATCGAATCAAAGAAAAGATGCATTGGCAGAAGCTGGTATATGGAGTTTTTATGGCGAGTCGGAAGCTTAAGCAATACTTTCTGGGCCATCCCATCACAGTGGTCAGTTCTGCTCCTTTGGGCGACAGAACAGGGAGGCCACTGGCGGGGTTGCAAAGTTGGCTATTGAGCTTGGACCACGCGGGTTGAAGTATATGCCTCGGACAGCTATCAAGTCTCAGGCGCTTGTTGACTTCATCAATGATTGGACAGAGTTACAGGCACCGGAAGACAAACCGGATAACACATACTAGACTATCCACTTTGACGGGTCCAGGCAATTGGAGGGCTCGGGGGCTGGAGTTGTCCTTACTTCCCCTCGAGGTGATAAAATTCGTTATGTTCTCCTCTCAATGTTCCTTGTACTAACAATGCAACTGAGTAGGAGGCCTTACTCCACGGTCTCCGTGTGGCTAAGGAAATGAATTTAAGCCGGGTGCGATGCTTCGGAGACTCTGATCTGGTGGCTCAGCAAGTTTCTGGCACTTGGGATTCTAAGGATCCAATCATGGTGGCTTACAGAGGAGAGGTGGATATTGTGGCGGGTTACTTCAAGGGTTATCAAGTTGAGCATATTGATCGGCGCAAAAACGAAGCATTAGATGCTTTAAGCCGGCTGGGATCTCAGCGTAAATCGGTACCACCCAATACCTTTCTAGATATCTTGCATAACCCGTCTGTTAAGTTGCCTACAGAGGAGGATTTAGTTGTTCCTGATCTGGAGGCCCAACTGGTAGCCGCTTTACATGTAATTCCGGATTGTATGGTTCCATATTTGGCGTATATGAACCGGGGCGAGTTACTAGAAGATGAAATACTGGCCAGATAGATAGTACGGCGATCAAAGTCCATGGTTATTCACAATGGCGAGTTACACCACTGCAGTATCTCAGGCGTGTTCCAGCGTTGTGTTTCTCCTGAGGAGGTCCAAGAAATTTTGCATGAAATCCACGAAGGAGATTCTGGTCACCACGCCGGTTCAAAATCCCTAGTTGCTAAAGCTTTTCGTCATGGTTTTTACTGTTTGACGGCTCATGCTGATGTTGAGGATCTGGTAAAGTGATGTGACGCTTGTCAGAAGTTTTCATGCCGAGCTCATGTTTTGGATCAAGAGCTACTGATGATTCCAATCACTTGGCCGTTTGCTACTTGGGGGCTTGATATGATGGGACCTTTTAAGCGGTCCAAAGATAAGAAGACCCACCTGTTGGTGGCGGTTGACAAGTTCACTAGATGGGTTGAAGCGGAGCCCGTAAGAAAGTGTGACGCACCCACGGTGGTTCAATTCATCAAGAAGGTGATCTTCCGCTTTGGCTTTCCACACAGCATCATCACGGATAATGGCACGAACCTTTCTAAAGGTGAGATGGAGGACTTCTGTCAAAGAGAGCATATCCGGCTTGATGTGTCATCAGTGGCACACCCCCAGTCCAACGGACAAGCTGAGAGAGCAAATCAGGAAATCTTAAAGGGAATCAAGCCCCGGCTTATGGTTCCTTTGAAGAGGATGTCGGGTTGTTGGGTGGAAGAATTACCTTCTATGTTATGGAGCATCAACACCACCCCCAATCGATCAACGGGTTACACACCTTTCTTCATGGTTTACAGGGCAGAGGCGGTACTCCCGAGTGATATTCGTCATGACTCGCCCCGGGTTGCCAATTATGTTGAAGCGAACAACGAGCAACCATGCCAGGAGGCATTGGACCTGTTGGATGAAAAATGGGACTTGGCTTTAGCTTGTTCGGCGGTTTATCAGCAAGACCTGCGGCGTTATCACAGCCGCCGGGTCAAGACAAGGACCTTGCAAGAAGGTGACTTGGTGCTTTGGCTCATCCAGGATCAGACCGATATGCACAAATTATCCCCACCTTGGGAAGGACCCTTTGTGGTCAGCAAGAATCTGCACAACGGATCATACTACCTCATTGATGTTCGAGAGCACACAGACTCACTTAAATCTGAGGAGGAGACCCGGTGGCCGTGGAACACAGTTCTCCTTCAGCCTTACTACACCTGAGCCATAGGCTCCTCTTATGTACATATTTTGACAATGTATATATTATGATCAATATAATAAATTGGCATCCTTGATATAAGCAGGGCCTCTGCCGTTTTCTTCAAATATCTTTTGATTACATGGGGGATTCAGCTGACAAAGCGGAGTTCTGCCTGTTAAACCGGCTATCACGCCACAATACAGCTTGGGAGCTTCACACCCAAGGGGCCAAAGAGAGTTTGGATGCTATGCACAGCTCAAACATAGGCACCCATTGAGCACAGCTCACAAAGTTACTTGGGGGATCTTTGTGCAATGCAACAAAGAGTTTGAAAGGACCCTTGTAATATGCTATCAAGCACGGCTTGGAAGCCTGGTGTATTCACCTAAAACCCCGGGTTAACCTGCCTTTATCAAGTAAGCCACTCCTATCCAGGTAATCCTGGCATGACCCGCCGAACATTTGACAAGTCAATCTTATACAGACCCTGAACTTGTCAAAGTTAAAATGACGATTGGTTAGTTTGAGGCCCATCTTGAAAGGCTTTGCAAAATGGTTTAACTCAGCATCCTAGCAGCCCATGAAAAGCCTCAAATTTGGGCCTGACAGCCCTTGAAAAGCCTCGACTACACGGTTTTTATTTGCCTTTGTCAAAGATTATTTTTTGATGAGATTTTATGTTGAACCGACGTATATTGACCCGGCATGGCTATCAGTCATCATAATAACACGGTGTTTGTTAACCCGGTTGGGCTTTCAGCTACAAGTTGTCAGACCATACTCATTATTAAACCGGTGTTTTATAACCCGGTCTGGCTTTGACTACATGTCGCCAGAATGATCATCCGGTGTTCATCACAACCTGGTATGACTTATTATATACACTAGCACTGCATGGTGGGTGTCGGATTTAGGGTTCCGGCAGACCCTCGAGGTTCGAACACTGGGGTGCGCGTGGAGGTTTCGCCTTCTACCTACCTGTTCCTCGCCGAATCGCTAGGATCTAAACTACGAGAAGAACAACACAAGAGACACATGGTTTATACTGGTTCAGGCCACCATTGTGGTGTAATACCCTACTCCAGTGTGCGGTGTGGTGGATTGCCTCTTGGGCTGATGATGAACAATACAAGGAAGAACAACCTCGCGAGGGTCTGTTCTTGTGGTGGTGTTGTCCCTTTGGAGGGGTTGATTCTAGATGCCTATCCTATCTCCAGATTCCTATCCAGATGCCTCTACCTTGTGGGTGGCTAGTCCTATTTATAGGCAAAGGCCCTGGGCCTCTTCCCAAATATTGAGCAGGAAGGGCGCCAACAATTGGCCATTTTGAAGGGGAACATCTAGTACACTTATCCTGACTAAAGTTGGTCCTCGCCTGTCAAAGGCTCTGGTGGTGACGCCGGCTTGGGCTCCACGGTGACCTCCATCCTGCCGTTGGACTGGTCTTGGTCTTGTTGCACCGAAATGGATGCCTTTGCTTGATGCTCTCGCCTGCGCTTGCTCCCCTTGCACCAAAGAGGAAAGAAGGACATTGCGCAGGCTGGCGCCCTTGGTCGTCATGGCTTGCGTCATGGGCACCTCGCGAGGTACCCTGCCTTGAACTCTCCGCCTCCTCGTGAGCCAGCCTGATGAGGCCGTGCCTAAGGTAGCTCCTTGTCGTCCGCCCCGCGAGGCTTGGCCCCTCGCGAGGGTCTTGAGCTTGTGTTGATGAAGATGGGTCATGCTGGGCCCCCTTTGAGCCACGCCGCAGGCCGCAGGCAGGCAAGTCTGGGGACCCCCGTTCCCAGAACGCCGACAGTAGCCCCCAGGCCCAAGGCGCGCCCAGACTTGGCTGAGCAGAGAGGCGAAAGGGCAAGTGCAAAGCGTCGCGGGCCCTAACAGCGTGCGGCCTTCGGCGCCGCGTGTCGGTTGATTGGACGTCGGCGGCTCCGCAACCGCGCGAGTTGATAAGGAGTGGCATCTGCCCTCTGCCTCGTTTGCTCTCTCCAGTTGCTGCTCAGATCCCCTTTCTTGCGCCTCTTCTTCCTGCCTTCGAAATCTCCAGATCTACTCCTCCCGCGTGCCCTAGCCAGACATGGCACCTCGCCAGGCCCCAGCCGGAGCTTGGTATTCATCCGCCTTGGACTCGCCGAACGTGTCGGAGGCGAGCCTTGCCCGGGTGCGCCAGATGGCGGCGGCGCAGGGCGTCGACGGCGCAAAGGTGTTCAAGGCCGGCTCTGCCCTCCCTGAGGGCCAAGGGAGCACCTTCTATCCGCTCTTCGTGAGCGCCATTGTCGCTAGTCTGGTGCCTCCCTTCTCTGAGTTCTTCTTTTTTGTCCTCTGCCATTATAACCTTCAAGCTCTGCACCTCCACCCCAACTCTGTCCTCCTTCTGTCAATCTTCGCCTACTATTGCGAGGCTCACGTGGGGGTGAAGCCCTCAGTTGGACTTGCTGCGCCACTACTTATCCATCCGGCCCTCTCGTGGTTCCGTCTCTGCGTGTGCGAGCTTCGTCGCGTACGGCAGCTCCATCACCATTTCGAACCCCGGGAAAAGGATTGAGGGCTTCAGGAGCGAGTGGGTCTTGGTTGATGCTGGGCGCGTCCACCCCTGGCTGGTCTTGCCCACGGGGCACCCCTCGAGCTCCGACGACTGGTCTCGAGTGGAGCTTGTGGACCCCCGCGCAAGGCTGGTGTTGGAGGAGATGGACGCGGATCTGAGGCCGGCCAGCATGGCGGCGGCGAAGCTGACTGGCGCCTCGCTGCCGAGGGAGTTCCTGGAGCATCAGCTGGCTCCGCTTCGTCAATACTCGCTTCCGATGTGGAGGCCCCACCCGAGCCCCGCGGTCCTGGCCGATGAGGATCTGGCCGCGGTCCTCCAGTCTTTGGTCGGGGGCGACGTGGCAAGGTTGGAGGGCGCTCCGACGCTCCTTTTCCTTCGTGAGGACTGGGAGCAGGTCGTGGGGTCCATGCCCATCTTCAACGGGGATGGGCCTGTGCCCGGGGAGGCTCATGAGGACCTGGTGGACGTGTCCTCCGGCGACTCCAGCGAAGAGAGGGAGGAAGGGGAGCGGGAAAAGGGGGCTGACTCTGAGGCAGAGTCAAGGGCTCCACCTCTTCGGCGCAAGTCCCGCGCTCTCCGCCTCTCTCTGAGTGATGACGACGAGGGTGATGACGAGCAGGGCGGCGGGGTCCTGCCCCTGGTCCCGAAGAAGGACCGGACCGGGGTGATCACCCGCGGGTCCGCCCCAGCCCCGAGGCGATCCGCAGGCGCTCCACCTGCACCCACGCTCCTTGAGGTTGATCCTTGCAACCGGCTCTCGGGCTTCAAGTACGGCCGGAGGCTACTCGAGCCCGCGGGCGACGACTTGTAAGTGCTTGATCCCTGTCTTGTTTCTTGTTTCGTCGCTGAGGCTTGACATTCGTATCTCCCGGCTAGGCTGGCGCCCACGGCAAAGAAGCCGAAGGGGGATCCTGAGACTCCGTCCGCGGCAGCGCCTCTGCTCGCGAAAGAAGATGGACGTGACACGTGGGCCTCTCCTGCCCGGGCGTCCTTGCGAGGCCCTGCCGAGCTGGCTAGGGCGAGCTCGGCTCCCATGTCCCAGGTGACTCCCGAGGCACCCCGCCTGACGCCACCACCACAGCCGCTGGGGTGCAGTAGGCTCCGCCTCAGGATACCGTGGTCACGTTGTCGTCTTCTCCTCCTACTCCGCCGACTGCTGCTTCCCCGACTCCTCCTACTGTCCTGGATCGTGCTGCTACCAAACTGGACCGTCTGCGACTGGATCTTCTGAGCGCCGACCCTCGTTTGGTGGTCGGGTGCTTGGAGCTAGCCTCTGGCTGGATTCACTCCGATGCTTCGATTCGGGCGGCGCTGGTTGTCGCGGATCTAAACCTGACAGTAGAGTGGGGGGTAGGTACGGAGAGGCAAGGTCCTAGCTATGGAGAGGCTGTAAACACAAGAGATGTACGAGTTCAGGCCCTTCTCGGAGGAAGTAAAAGCCCTACGTCTCGGAGCCCGGAGGCGGTCGAGTGGATTATGTGTATATGGATTACAAGGTGTCGAACCCTTCTGCCTGTGGAGGGGGGTGGCTTATATAGAGTGCGCCAGGACCCCAGCCAACCCACGTAATGAAGGGTTTAAGGTACATTAAGTCCGGGGCGTTACTGGTAACGCCCCACATAAAGTGTCTTTACTATCATAAAGTCTACTTAATTACAGACCGTTGCAGTGCAGAGTGCCTCTTGACCTTCTGGTGGTCGAGTGAGTCTTCGTGGTCGAGTCCTTCAAGTCAGTCGAGTGAGTCTCTCGTAGGTCGACTGGAAGGTGATCTCTTCTAAGGGTGTCCTTGGGCAGGGTACTTAGATCAGGTCTGTGACCCTACCCTAGGTACATGACTCCATCATTAGCCCACGAATGGATTGAGGCTTGAGTGATGAAGGAGTTGATGTTGTTTCCGATTAGCCTTCGCATACTGGTCGTGCGTTGTTTTGAACCAAAAAATCTCTTTGTTGATAGTGAGCAACTTTTCTTCAGTCGACTCGATCCATTCTTTTCCTTCGTCGAGTGATCTTTTGGACTTCGCCGGTTTCCAAGCGACGGATCGCAGGAAATCCCGCGTCTGGCAGACCGATCTGCCGTTCGCGGATTCCGCGGGATACGAAATTTGGGGAAGCGCGCGAAGCGGGGCGGACCGCGGCGCTCGGATGGGACAGGGCATAGACGCCTCGATCCCCGCGCCGCTTTTTTCGCCACGTATCACGTCCGCGCAACTGTTTCAGGATATGATTAGATCGACCGGGCCCACCTGTCATCCACTCGGAAGGGATCTTATAAATGCGCCCAGCGAGGGTTTTTTGAGCAGTGCCTCAGCATTCTCTCTCTGCTCCCTTCGTCTCCGCCCAACGCGCTCGCTCTCGCCTCCGCACAACTTCTCCTCGCGCGTCTCGCCGGCAGCCATGGTCAAGGAGAAGACGGCGGTGCTGGAACGCGCGAAGAAGGCGTCGGCGACGGAGAAGGCGAAGGGGAGATCCACCAGTCGCGGCGGGTCTTCGTCTAGATCTCGCCTGCCGAAAGGTTGGGTCCAGGGAGATTGGATCCAATCGACCATCACGGAGAAGGATCTCCTCGACATGGCCAACGAGGGCCTGATCCCTCATGGAGCTGCAAGGCTTCCGGGGAAAGAGTGGCAGCCCCAGCCGGAAGAGGGTGAGTGCGTGCTTCTGGCTACCCATGTCGACCGCGGATTTTCTTTCCCGCCGAGCGTTTTCTTCCGTGGTTTCTTGAACTTCTTTGGGGCGCAACTCCACCACTTCACCCCGAATTCTATCGCCTATCTTGCCGCGTTTGTGTCCATGTGTGAGAGTTTTCTGGGTTGTCGACCGCACTGGGGCTTGTTCAAGCACATATTCACGTGTCGCTCTCAGACCGTGAAGAAGGCGAGCCCAGGCGACGAAAAAACCCGAGTTGTCCAAATGTGTGGGGGTCTGGGGATCCAGGTGAGGAACAAGAGCACCTTCCCAGCCATGACATTTCCCGAGTCAGTCAGAGGCTGGCAGTCGACCTGGTTCTACTGCCAGGATCAGCCGACACCGGGGTAGTCGAGTGGACTCCCTCAGTTCACCATGGGCCGAGTGAACAAGCCCTCCTCTCTGAAGGTGATTCCGGAGGAGAAAGCTGACGTGAAGATGCTGATGGAGCGTGTAGTTCAGTTGGTTCGGGAGGGAGTGATGGGTATGGATCTCCTGGAGGTTTTTCTTAGGCGTCGTATCCAGCCTCTTCAGTTCCGGAGCCATTGCATGTGGTTGTACTGCGGGGCTGAGGATGTGACTCGGGTCAATCCAGAAGCAGTCAACGATGCCACTCTGGAAAGGTGGATGGCCGCTATTACTGGGAACAAGGATAACCCTCGCGGAGCCAGAAGGATTCCTCCACTCGACCACCACAGTGATCCAAACAAGGTATGTCTGCTCCACTTCCCATTGTATTCTTGTCACATTTATTTCTGTTTTCTCTGCCGATCGGTCGACTGATCTTTGTCTTGATGTCTATCAGGCCCTCACTCAGCTGTACTCGATGCCCAATGGAGCACAGGCTCCGACTGAGGAGGGAGAAGCGAGCAGGGGCGAGAGCCAGGAGGAGGAGTGGGACTCGGACGCCGCTGAGGATGATGATGATGATGATGACGATGATGATGATGATGATGATGAGGACGAGGAAGAGGAGGAGGAGGAGGTTGCACCACCGCGCTCGGAAAGGCGGTCGAAGCTTGTCCATGACCCTGCGACTGAACGTGGCAAGGGGGTTGCGACTGTCACACAGTCGACCAAGCGCCCTTGGACCACCTCTCCGGCGCCGACTGAAAAGGCGTCGAAGTAGCCCAGGGCGGCACCGTCAAAGCCGACCAAGCTCCTGCCGAAGATGAAGGTGTCCATCCCCACCATATCAGGGTAATCATGCTGCTTAAGTCTTCTTGTTTTGTGCGAACTTTATCTCTGGTTGGCGCTGGAGTTAGTCGACTGATTCTTTGGAGTTGCAGTGCTGCTACTTCTGAGACCTCAGCCCGGGCTGACGACCATGAGATGGAGGACGCAGCAACCTCAAAACCTGGTACTATACTCTTAACACCGTTTCTAGTCGACTGACTCATGATCTTTGACTCTGATTCTTTTCTGTAGCTCCATCCAATGTTGTTATCACTCTCCCTGATGATGATGAAGATGAGGAACCGCTGAAGCACAAAAGGAGTAGGGAAGCGTCTGCCGGCAGGGTGCCCCAGGATGTGACGGTGCCTGAGACTCTGGTCGCGGAGGAAGAGAACACCACTCGACACACTGTGTCCTTCGCAGATCCACTGACGAGTGCTCTGCAGCCCTCCCTCTTCACGATGCACCACGTCCCAGAGGACCAAGCTGGCACCGCGAAGGAGGCGATACGCCAGGCAGGGATCATGATGGAGCAGTTGAAGACCATCCGGGATGCGAGCCAGGCAGCTTACGACGCCAGTTCCGCCCTTCAAAGCAATGTTCAGGTCAGTCGACCACCACTTGTTCTGTTAGGATATGCTATCAAAAACTTTTCTTTTCAGAATTTATAGTAATCACCCACTGGGTGTGTTGATTTAAACTCCGTGTTAGCGGGGGCACGCTGAGTGCACCCGCTGGGTGTAGTCCCCAAGGCTAAGGTCGATTGCTGGTAGTCGGCCTTAGGCTTTATAAGTTTAGTCTTTCCGTCATTCGACTATGGCGAATTGATTTCGCAAACCGGTGGGGGCACGCTGAGTGCACCCACTGGGTGTAGTCCCCAAGGCTAAGGTCGACCGCTGGCAGTCGGCCTTAGGCTTTATAAGTTCAGTCTTTCCATCATTCGACTATGGCGAATGGATTTCGCAAACCGGTGGGGGCACGCTGAGTGCACCCACTGGGTGTAGTCCCCGAGACTGTGGTCGACTGCTTGCAGTCGATTACAGTCTTAAAGAATACATCTTGTTTTTTTTAGGTCGACTGGTCGACTCTGTCTTCAATAGGATTAGTGGGGGCACGCTGAGTGCACCCACTGGGTGTAGTCCCCGAGACTACGGTCGAATGCTTGTATTCGGCTGTAGTCTTAGAAACGCATGATTTTTCCTTTTCCACTCGGAAGTGAATTATCTTTGACATTTAGTCGATTGATTCTTCACAGAGGTCCTGTGACCTTGCGGCTCGCTACACTGAGCTGGAAAACAAGCACATTCAGCTCGAGCTGGATTTGAAGCTGGCTCAGGAGAATCTGACGAAGGCAAAGGAGGAGACCAAAGGTATGTTTGGTGAGACCTCGACGACTGCTTTTTCCCTTTATTTGTTTCAAAATCTGATCTTGCTGTAACTTGCAGGTAAGGTGAAGCAGGCCCAACAGAAAAAAGACCTTGAACTAGCTGAGAAGATCAAGCTTGCTGACGAGAAGTTAGCTTCAGTCACCAAGCTTGAGCAAGAAAATACCAATCTGAAAGCTGCTCTTGAGAAGAAAAATGATCTGGAGGCCTTCCTGAGTGGTCTTGCCAAGAAGCTGTTCCTTATGCTTGAAGGTAAACCTTTACGCTAAACAATCATTTTCAACTGTGATTTCTCCATTCGACCATTGCCTTGACTCGGTGATCGCCCTTGCAGAATTTTGTTAAGAGTTTGAAGAAGAGACTAGCCGGCTGGAACCAAACCTTGACCCCGTCAATTCTCCGGTGAACGACGAAGTTGCCATGAATGTTTTCCGACTGGAGTCCCGTGTTGCAGCTGTCGTAGACTATCTTGTAAGGCTGAAGGTCGCCACATCTCGCATCGACTCAACGCTCTGGCCCAGGGAGACACTCCAGCACGACCTCGAGTCGCTGATGGCTCGCTTGAACACAGTCCCTGGTCGAGTGTAGGAGTGGAAAAAGTCATCGGCTCGGTGCGGTGCAGATGTTTCTCTGTGTTTGGCCCGAGTCCACTGCAAAGATGCACGAGAAGACAAGCTGGCGGCCCTCCGGGTGGCCAACACCAAGAAACACGACTTCAGGTCCTTTATGGAAACTTTCATTGCTGCTGCCACTCGGATCGCAGATGGAATTGATCTTGATGAGTTTGTTGCACCTTCCAGCCCTCCACAGGAGGGGTAAAAAACTTCTTTTAAGCTCGACGCTTTAAATTTGCCTCGGTATGCCGGAGGAGTTGTAACCGATAAACCTTAACAGGCTTAGCACCTGAGCACTTTCGGTTCCTTTAGGTATCGTTCCGAACTTGAATTTGATGTTTGAACATGATTGCTTTTGGCTTGAAATGTCTTTTGCAGGTTCAAAGCAAGACGCTCACTGCAGTCGACTTATTCCTTAATCCACTTAGGCGAGCCCCCGAGTGAGAGGTTTGCTCTTCACTCGGTAGGATTTTTATATCTTAGGCGAGCACTGGGCTGCAGCTAAGCCCCCGAGTGAGAGGTTTGCTCTCCACTCGGTAGGATTTTTATATCTTAGGCGAGCACTGGGCTGCAGCTAAGCCCCCGAGTGAGAGGTTTGCTCTTCACTCGGTAGGATTTCTATATCTTAGGCGAGCACTGGGCTGCAGCTAAGCCCCCGAGTGAGAGGTTTGCTCTTCACTCGGTAGGATTTTGATAACTTAGGCGAGTACTTGGACTGCAGCAAAGCCTCCGAGTGGAAGTCTGGCTTACCACTCGGTAGGATTTTGATAACTTA